>NW_021319337.1:652729-697431 GCF_001605985.2 Dendrobium catenatum
CTTCCATGAAAAATGAAAAATTATAATTGCTTACACAGTACTGCAGTTTTCACTAATTTTTCTTGATCGACAAGTGGTTCTCATTGACAAATGAAGATTTTTTATGGCTGAATATATATAGTGTGGTGATAAGTAAAAGCCTTAAATATGGAGTGATCTTTTTTAAGAGAAAGTGCAATCTTTAAAGAAAATGTAGGCTGATTGAAGTTATAATTTGTGGGAATTTGTTGTGTATCATATAATAATATGTGATGGAACAATTATGTAATGGTTTAGACAGAGTTATCTATGGGTTTCAGAGCAAATATTGTTGCGAAGTTGTTAGAGCACATAACAATGCTCGCAAGTATTCCAACTTATCCTATCATATATTCCTTGTTTAGGCCTCTAATTTTCATAAATATCCTCCCTCATATCTCCTGCAGATTAACATCATTATGGTACCTTGTAATCATTGTTCACTGAGCTTAATGAATTACATGCTCAAAGTTTTATGAGGAAGATCTCGAATCTGCCTACTTTGTTCAGAACCATCTTGATCTCATTGATTGCTTGTAGATGAACAAATATGTTTTGAATGCAAAAACTATTTTTTTGCAAATTTGCAAGTTGAAAATAAAATCCTTTTCTAAGAAATTTTGAAGGGTTTGTGAGTCGACAAGCCATATGATTATTAATTTCATGAAAAAAAAAACAGAATATAAAAAATTCAACTTTTTCAACTTTTTTACAACAAATGATCCCTACAAACCTTTTGAAATTCATTAAATATTAATGTTCAATCAATATTTCAATCCATTTTCAAAACAAGCTCTTTGCGCTGTTCTCAGAAGTACAAAACTAGTTAATGCTTGATATTTGTATTCCCCCTATTGTTAACATTTATACATAATAATCCTAGTCATTTAGTTTTACTTCTCTCTAAAATATAATTTTAGCCTTTGCAAAGCTTTTGAAAATTAATGAATTTTTTTTTCAAATCAATGTTCCAAGTTCATTTTCAAACTCCTTGTCGCCATCTAAAATATTCTGAAATGTTATCTAACTGTTAGTACTTCTTGCTTGTCTTCCTAATATAACATTATTCTGTAAAAGATTATTTTTGTCATCTATAACTCTGTAAACAAAACTTCTTTTCAGGTGTTCAATGGTATGCAAAGCAAAGATTGTAATTGCAGACATGGCATCTACTCAAAAACTAATATCAGTTATGGGCAAGAAGGCAACAAGAATGGCTATGTGGCTTTTCTTCCGAAATGCGAAACAGTGGATGCAAACCAGACCTTCAGTCTACATCCATTGATTACTGCTCATACTCCATTCCCGCGACAAAAATTCAAGAAGCTTTAAGCAAGCCTATGGCTATTTTGAAGGAAGATGAAAGCTTGAATGAGAGATGCCAACCAAACGTGTACATACAACATCTTCTAAGAAGCTTTTGCTCAGCTTGGAGATCTGAAGCAGTACGTGCTATCTTTAAAGATCTTGATTCGCTTCAATATCCGCCCGACATTATACTACAATGGCATCAGGACGATGGCAAGAACGAATGCTACGAAAATGGAAACGATCTTTCTTCGAATGAAGAGCAATCATGCAAACCACACAATAACATACAATTTCTCATTGATTCATATGGAGGAAAAAGCATGCGAAGATGGAGCAAGTATCCATAAAAGGTTGTTGCGTTCGAGGCGAAAACGACTCTCACTTTCAATTCTATGATATCGAATTACGGGAAAGCGAGGCTCAAGGACAAGGCTGAATCAGTTTTAAGAAAGATGAATGATTTAGGCTTCAAACCAAGTATGTCACTTATGAATGTTTGATACAACATATGGTTAGCTGTGATTGTGTTTCCCAGTGCTAAGAAATATTTGATGATGTTATGGGAAATCAGAAGCATTGCAAGGTTTCTACTCTGAATGCAGTGCTTGATGTGTATGTGCATGAATGGTTTGCCTTTTGAAGCAGATAAGCTTTTAGAAAGTTGCTTAGTAGGAAGGCTTTGTCCTAATGTTTCAACTATAAGCTGCTTTAACAAAGGCATACATAAGCTAACATAGAGGAACTGGTTCATAAACTGCTCAATTGAGAATGGATCCCAAAAGGGTATTGTGTTCCTAAAAGAAGTTTTTCTTTTTGGGGCTGTGGAAGCTTTGGTTTCAGTTTCAGATGAGTTTTAGGGTTGCATTGTTATATTCAAGAAAACATTTTTTTTTTTTTTGGCCATTAGATTTTGAGATTTGGCTCTTTTAATTTCATTGTTGTAATTTTATACATAGTTAGCCTATTTTTAGGTTTTATTTATTTGTTTTTCTCAGTGATTTAGGGGTGTCATAAAATGGAATTTTATTTGGTCCGGTAGACCAGGTAGAGCTACGTTCGGCGATGCTAAGACGCGCGTGTAGGCATGCACAAAACATCGCGGACCCGACCCGGCGAAGGTGGGTATGTCGGCACGTGCGTTTTAATACCTGCAACCAATATTGCTTAGGTTTGCTGGTATTGCTAGGTATTTCATCGATTTATTCGGAATAACGAGAAATATCATTATGTGAACATAAATACCGAGCATAACGAGTTTTTTCGGTATTTCGAGTATTGTTTGAGTTTGGTCTTGCACAGAGCGGTATTTCTAGTATTGCCAAGCAATACCAGCAATACCGAGCAATACTGAGCCAAATACTGAGTATACGTAGCAATACGCGAACATAGCATTTCCCGGGTTCCGGTCCGGGTCAATCGTGCGCCGCGCGGTAAAAGAGTAAGAGCACGTGGCGCGATTCAGTGGTGAACGATACGTAGAGGTACGTCGGTACACCGGACTAATAATTGTTCCATAAATGACCTGACGCCAAAAACTTTGATGTGAACCCAACCAAAGATTTTACATTCGGGTTGCCCATTTAATAAATGAATTTGCTTTTTGTTGAACCCGAACCCATTTGACATGTTTAATTTTTTTCTTAATCACCTTATTGATATGATTTTTTATCACTTTTTACTATAGCTCGATAATTGAAAATTTATAATTTTTTTAATAAGCAGGTTATTCGGGTTGATTTAGGGTTGGGTCACCGATTGGCAACAAATGGGTTCAAGTTTCCTTATTTGGCCCCTTTATTACATGGGCAGATTTACTGAAGGGGATCGATTGGACCCTAACTGACCCATTGAAGCTTATTGAATTAATAGGCTAAAGACAAAGTGTTACATCAAAAATTAAAAACTGAAAATAACAACTTTTTGATAGAGACAAAAAAAAAATTGTATTGGCATAATGCATTAACAGCACATGCTAGCTTCTTTTAATAATCTTATCATTAACAACCAAACTGCAATTTTTTTTTTGCTAAATAGCCCCAAAAAAAATAAATTACATAAAATTGGTAAGCACAATTTTTCATGATTGAAATTATGAAGTTGAAAATAATTATCATACAAATTTATTGGAATATTATAATAATTGTGGATTTTTTTTTTAAAAGGTACTGAAAAATCATCCAAATAATATATAATTCAGTAAATTCAACGCCTCAATTTCAAAAATATTAAATTTGAAGGGTAATTTTTGTTTAGCGCTTATCATTTTAATTACGTATGAAAGGTGAAAAAGAATCCATAGATTAAGCATGTCACATATATAGAGTAAGCTAATATTAAGGTTATTTCTAAACTACTTCAGTTGTTGACTTATTTTTTGGGACATTAGGCCGTGTAAGAGTAAACTCGCCATCACAATGCCAAAATAACAAAGACTCGACCCTCAAAAACTATCTTAGTTGGAAAGCCCTAAGCATAACCAAAAGAAAGGCGAGCTGTGTATCAATTGTTGCCTTGAATATTCACTCGCTGTAAATATATTATCCTTATTTAGAATATATAATTATTTTCCTCGTCGAATAGATGAACTTTCTAATCAGTGTCTACGCATCATCTCTTGATGTTTTAAAGCCTTTTGTTTTGATAATTTTATCAAAGTCGTGACATTTATGAATATCTTGATTCTTTCCTGTGCAACACCTATGAATAATTTATTTTGTGTGTCCATATATTTTTCATTATATGCAATTAAAAATAAATTCAAAGCATTATGTATAACTTCAAGTAGACATATACTTCACATTTTTTCTCAATACTTGATTCTTATTGTATTTTTCAATTTTAAGAATCTGGATAACAAATTCCAAAAAGAATAATTGATTAATAAGTGAGTCATACTATGAACCAGGGGCGAACCTTTGGAGGCTGGGGGGGGGGAAGGGGCAATTGCTCCCCTGAATATTTTTTTTATTCATTAACTATTATGTTAGGTTAATTGTCCTACATCTATGTTTTAGTCTTAATTCAAGGGTTTTTAGGGAATTGCCCTCACCTAAAAATATTAAAATACTATGGTATTTAGGAAATTACCTTAAATATAATTAAATACATTGTGTAGATGTTTAATTGTTAGAAAATGCAGAACAATATAAACAAAATATAAACAAAATTTTTTTTTTTTTTTTTCCGGGGCGTGCCCTGGATAACCTCCTACAGGGGCGCTGCTCCTTGACGCACGAAGATAGCAATAATTACTTATTAAGTTTGCCCCCTGAAAATTATGGCTGGTTCCGCTTGTATGACCATGTGCATCCTATGAGCTCTTTGAAAGGGGAAAATTCATTGGATTTAACCTCTAATTGGTTAATTATTTATTGTGCGGTCATGGACGGTGTATCGGAGAGAAATGAGCGGTGTGCATGTTATTTTTTTGTTGTGTATCGATGATGTTAGCATGTTGTTCATGTCGTCTCTAGACGATCCAATGAGGACAATAAATAATTTCTTCTACTTTGAGGTTTTCTACGCCTTATTGAAGTCATATAAAAAAATTTGGACTAAATGAGGTGGTTGCGGTAATTATTTATGTTTTTATAATAATTATATCAGCTTAAATTGCATTTTAGGCTTTAATTAAAAAAAAAAAAAGTTTAGTTCGTTGGCAGTGGAGCTCGTGCCGCTAGAGAATTATTTTCGCTTGAAATCCCGGACATAAGTTGTATTTGGACAATGTTTTATCTGTGAGTAATTTATGATATTTTTGCAAGTTTTAGCGAATTTTACTAAGTAGTTTACTACATGTTACTGGATATTTAATGACAAAGTAAATACTCAAATTTAAAATACGTAGTAATATACTCATAATATGCAATAAATACTCAAATAAATAGATAATATAAGAAAAATATATGTAGTTAATTCATGTGTGAACATTTCATTGGAGTCCGAACATACTCGTAAGTTTCGAATTCCGCAGTGATAACTTCTCTGTGGCTCCCTAGGTGCATCTCCAAACGAAGAAATCTATTTTCCACTCCAAAATACAATAAACTCAAAATGGCCATGTAAACTTACTACAGAATCGAACTTCATTTTTCAACATAAAAAAAGAATAATTACTTAAGCATATTCTTTTTCTTGATTTATTTATATACATATTCTTTTTCTTATTTTATTTTAAATTTTTTTAATCATATATTTATATTTAACAATTTTAACCCTATTATAATTTTAAAAATTATGTTTCTTTTCTCGATATAAAAAAATTGGGATATTAATATGTTCTAAATAAGCAAATATATATTTAATACAATTAAAATTACATTAGAACACATAAATGAAAACGAAAAAAAATATTTTAATTTTTAAAAAATAATTTATTTTTAAATTATTATTTTTTAATTATTTATAATATAAATTTATACTTAAACATTTAAAATTAAATATCAATTATATATTAAAAAAAATGGCGGATGAACAGGCGTCGCACTGTTCATCAGCATATGAATGGCGTAAAAAATCGCGTTCGATTGGGAGGTCGGAGCATCTGCATTCGGGCGTTTGCCGATCAGCTGGAGACGCTCTAAGGACGCCCTATAGCTCAACCATTAGTCGAAATCAATTGTCATCATCATTATCATTATCAATGATCTCTCACTTGTTTTTTTTTTTTGGGAAATTTTGGGGCAAAACGCCCATTCATTGCTTAAAGAAAGTTACAATAAGTAAAGAAAAACTATAATCCAATAAACTCAAACAACAAAAAGAGTTTATGGATTCTAAAGAAAAAATACAAGTAATGCAAACTTAAGAAAAAGGCGAAGGCCTAGGACTCAGAATATAGCTCATATACACGAAAGGGTCAAAAAATACTCGTCAGGGTCAAAAATATGAGCAAAACCTCTGGTTGCCAGAAAGGCCGTCCAAGAGGTTGCTGGAGAATTCCAGCGATCATCATTGTCCATCTATAAGCTGCTCCCACATGTAATCTCCATTCTGAACCTGCAGATAATCAGACCAGCAAAACAGAGCCAACACCGAAGAGTATCCAGCAGCCATAAACATAGAAACAGGTTCAATTCCATCTTGTGGACTTAAGAAGCAGGGCTTTTCTGATTTTATTTGTAATGGTGGCCTGACTTTCAATAATTCCTCCAAATAATCTATCATTCCTTGCTCTCCAAATAAAATAAATGGTTGCAGCAACAGTGAGAAGGCAATGATTTCTTTCCTTAGCATTATAATTTTGTTCCCAAATACCCTCATAAATTTGGTGAAAATTGGGCCTCATAAGCTGCTGATGAAGCCAGGGTAAAAGACTTTTAACAATGTTAAAAGTATAAGTACATTCAAAGTATAAGTGGGTAATAGTCTCTCTCTCAGAATGACAAAAACAGCAGGAATTAGCAACCTGAATTCCCCTGGCTGCAAGCACATCTGCAGTTTTTAATCCACCACGAAAAACCAGCCAAACATAAGCAGCATAACGAAGGGACCCCCTTTTGTGCCAAATGTGTTTAAACCAAGCCACATTTTCCATTTGAGAAAAATAAAGTTCATTAAAATCACTAAATTTAGGATTTTGCTTATCCACCCAGAAGTGATTTTCAACTTGAGATTCAATAATCACAGACTTAATAAGAGATTGAAGATTATTGTCCAAACAGTTAGGAGTGTTCCAGTTACCATTATGAATGAAGTAGGCAACAGTTTTGTCAGATAACAGAGGCATCAAGGATTTTTGAGAGGAATTGCTCAGTAAATCAGCAACCGAATTACCACCACACCACGGGTCCCAAAAAAACGAGAGGTTGCTTTCAGGATGAATGGAGAAAGAAATGCAGTTTTTTATCTCCCTAGCCTTAGTGCACAGAACATTCCAGTAATAAGATTTCTTAGTAGTAAGGGAATTCCACAGAGAAATGTACCTTTCTCTCCACCAGGAAAACAGCAACGAATTATCATTTAAAAACCTCCATATGGTAGCACACAGAAAACTTTGATAGAGGGACTCAAGGGACGGAATTCCCAATCCCCCTTTGGACTTAGGAGCACATGTATTTTTCCATGATATAGTCATGAGTTTCCTCTCATTAATTTTGCCATAGAAAGTGAATCTGGAGCAGTGTTTAGCAATGGTTTTACAGCATTTTTTGGGTATAATGGATCCACGGATCCAGTATGCTAACGTATTAGCAATGGTATACTTAATAAATTGAATTCTCCCAGCAAGAGATAATGATCTAGCCTTCCAACCATCAAGAAGAGAATTAACTTTGAGCATCAGAGGTTGAAAGTCACTAGTTTTCAGTTTTTTATAGAAGATTGGAATGCCCAGATAGGTGATAGGAGTGTAGGATTGTTGAATATTGAGAATGCTGCAAATACTCATGGCTTCACGAGAGTTCCTAGAAATAAGGATAGAGCTTTTAAGAGGATTAACATTAAGACCAGTACAGTTAGCAAATTCCTTAAGAATATTGCTAATAGTTTGCGCATTCCTGGAAGTAGCAGCACCAAACACCAGCAGGTCATCAGCAAACATCAGATGGGAAACAGAGCAGTTTCCTATATTGATCGGTTGGAAGGAGTTGTTGGAAACAGCCTCATCAAATAAGGAAGATAATCCATCCATAATTATGCTAAAGAGGTATGGGGATAATGGGCATCCTTGTCTAATCCCGGAAGTAGAATTAAAGTAACCTTGAAGTGCCCCATTGATACATATGGAAAAAGGAACATTGGAGGTACAAGCTTTGATCCAATTGATAAACATTTCAGGGAAACCTTTAGTTTCAAGCCGTTTATACAAAAATTCCCTAGAGACCATGTCAAACGCTTTTGTAATGTCAAATTTAGCACATAAGAACTTGTTCTTAGCAAATTGGTTGAAAGAACTAAGAATGTCAGCTGCCAAATGAATATTATCAGAGATGATTCTTTTGTGTATAAACCCACCTTGGCTAGGGTTTATGATAACGGGCATAACCAGTTTCATCCTATTAGCTAGGATTTTTGCAATAATTTTGTAGAGTACATTACAAAGAGCAATCGGTCTATAGTCTTTGACATTACTAGCATGGGAATGCTTGGGAATTAAAGCTATGGCAGTGGCTTTAACTTGGTTTGGCATGCGACCAGAATTAAAGAAGTCTGTGATAGCTCTAAAAAGCTGCAATTTGATCACATTCCAAGTAGATTTGTAAAAATCAAACATGAATCCATCCGGTCCAGGAGCAGTGTTTGAGTTTCCAGCAAACACAATGTTTTTAACCTCTTCCATAGTAATCGGGGCTATGAGGATGGAGGACATGTGGTTAGGAATCACATTCCCAGCAGAGATATCCATATTCGTCAGAGGAGGAGCTGGAGTGTTGAAAAGACTCTTAAAATGATTAATGAAGACATTAGCAATTTCAGCTTGGGAAGTGAAACTGCCTTGATCATTGGATATAATCTTGATCTTGTTGTAGTTTTTGGTAGCATTGATTTTAGAATAGAGGAATTTTAGATCATCTTCACCATGAGTAATCCACTTAACTTTGGCTCTTTGAGAAATCCAACTAGTAAGGGCAGCTTGAGAGTATGCAAGTTTGTTGTTGGTTTGATGGAGATTACTGTTGAGTTGGGCATCCAAAGGATTGCTTTGGATCTGTGTGAGTATCGAGTGTTGGTAAGCTTTGAGAGAGTCAATTTCAACTTGAATATGATTGGAATTGGACCATTTTTTGTGCTTCAAAATGGCTTTAAGACTCTTAAGCTTGAAGTTGAAAGAGCTAAGTGGACTACTCTGATTAGGAATAGAAAACACCTCCAATAAATTATTCCAGAAATCCGGGATTTTAGTACAGTAATTCTTGAAGACAAAACGGTGCCCACGGTTATGATCCATCCAGTTAACCAGAATGAGTGGAGAGTGGTCAGAGCAGTCAGGGTCTGCTACCTTGTAGTATGAGTTTGAGTATTTGAGAAGCCAAAGATCATTAACTAGCACCCTGTCAAGCTTAATATGGATGGGATTGTGATTTTGTTGGTTATGCCATGTGAAAAAGTGACCTATAGAAGAAAGGTCATGTAAGCCAGCATTGAATATCATATTGTTGAAGTCACCAAGCTGAATAGAATTAAGAGGTTTTCCCCCCTCTTTCTCTCCCATATCTCTACAGCAATTAAAATCTCCCATGATTGCCCATGGCATATTGATAGTCTCAGCCACTTCTTGTAAATTTTTCCAGAGTGTTTGCCTCTCAGAATGGGAGTTGCTAGCATATATTGCAGTAACAGCAAAGACTTCATTAGTAACAGTAGAAATTTTTCCATGAATGAGTTGGTTAGTCATATAAAGTGGAATAAAATTAATAGCATCTTTATTCCATTTAACCCAAATGCGTCCAGGGTTAGAAAACAGAAAATTGTCACAGTTGCTTTCTCTATTGAAGATTTGGTGGTTGGCTAGGAACCAATCATTGGTAAGGTTGGTTTGGGTAATTTTAGCTTCAAGGATGAAGAGAAGGTCTAAGTTATGGGTTTGGGTTAGGAGTTTACAGCTCTTTACTTTGTCAGGGTTATTAAACCCTCTTATGTTCCAAGCTGCAATGTTCGGGGGGTTCATTGGGACTTATTTTTTGGGGTAGAGGCTTTTTTGGCTTGTTTACCTCTAGTTTGTTTGACATTTTGGCTTGGCTGGGTTTGGGTTTTAACGGAATGCGTGGATGAGCTTGTTGAGTCATTTGAGGTGGTAGGAATGTTCGGCTGATGTGTACGAGGAGATGTTTGAGCTGGACTATTGTGATTTAGCATGAGATTGATATTGTCCAAGGCAATGATGTTCAGGTTTTTTGGTGAATGAGGTTGGTATAGGTTTTGAGAAGGTGGTTGAGAATCTCCATCTTCTTCCTTATCATGATCAGATAAGGTTTGAAATTTGTTTGCTATTTTTATAAGGGGCTGTTCTTGTGTCCTAATTTGAATTTCTGAAGAGTCTTGAACATCACCTGAGGGTGAGTTGAGGTTAGGTATTTTGGGATTTTCAACAAGGTTGCTGTTTTGTGTTTTTCCTTGTTGGGTATTGTTGGTCTGAGGTTTATTTTGTTGAGGATGTTTAGGAATGTTGAGTTTAGGAGGAGGGGAAGGACGGGGTTTTCGGCTAGAACTTCTACCCCTGTTGGAGACATGGTTAACCGGCTTTTGTATAGGATCTTTGGGGCAAAGGGTAGGAGGATGCATAATAGAGCCACATTGTGAACAATGATCTGGTTTCCAATCATATTGGACACGAAGTGGGGAGACCTTTCCATCAACATTATAGAAAATTTCGTCAGGTAGGGTAGAAGTACTGGTGACTTGAACACACACTCTAGCAAAAGTAAGACGTGTTTTTGCTGTCGTAAGGGCATCTACAACAATGGGAATACCAATACAACTTGCTAGTTTAGATATACCTTCCGGCGTCCAGAGTGAGAGCGGAAGATTCAAGATTTTTACCCACAGAGGAATAGAAGGAAATTCCTCTCTCTTTGGAACAAAATCTGGAGTCCACTTCTGCAAAATGAATGGTTTTCCAAAGAAAAACCAAGGTCCTCTGGTCCATGCATAATCATAATCTTCTAGGGCAGAAAATTTTAGAAGGAAGAAGCCGTCATCCATGGTAAGGAGGGAGATTTCTCCTTTGAGCTGCCAAGCCTTCTTTATCGTCGCGAGGAGTGACTCGTAAAAAGGCCTTTTTCCAATAGAGTAACCAACTAGAGAAAGAGTCCATTCCGACGCTCCTGCAACAAATTGCTCGGTAGTAAAGTTGGCCGTGAAGTTTTGGGTTGGGGTGAAACCAAGAGAGTGAGAGAAATCAGTGGAAATTTGTGGTGCAGAGGTTAGAAGATTCTTCCAGAGAGGAAGTATAGAGGAAGAGGTGATGGTGGAGCCGGCAGCTGCAGCGGATGAAGGGAGCAGGGGAAAGACGTCTTCCGACATAGGGGAAGAACCCCTAGCCAGAGGAGGCGGCGGGAGGAAGAGCAAACCCTAACCCTAGCAGGCAAAGCTTCTCGCGCAAGAAAACTCTCACCGGTAACGCTAAGGTATAAGCCCTCTCACTTGTTGTCAGTGATATCATTATTAATGGAGAAGATGAAGTGGATATTTTATTTGTAGTTTATCCCAAAAAAAAAAAAAAAAAAAAAAAGTTTGCTCTTCCCTTAAAAAAAAAAGTTTCTTTTTCTTCTTTTGTTTTATAGTGACAGAAGCTTTCATCAGCAAAGATGATTTGTGGATATCGTTGGGATGTGGAGAATTGCGCCAACGGCCAACCTCACAGTTTGATATGAGGATGAGATTAGTTAGGTTTTTTATGAGAGATTAGGGTTTTGCTTCGAGAGTTTTATCAGAGATTTCTACTGATGCGTCTGTCTCTGCTTCTTCCTCTTCTTCTGATCTCATTTTTTCTTTCATTTCTGGTCAAAGAAGTTCTCTGCATCTACAACTTTACTCGAAATGACTTCCCTGCGGATTTTGTGTTCGGCGCCGGCACTTCTTCTTATCAGGTTTTGATTTGATCAAATCCCCATTCTTTTGTTCTCATTTTCTCTAACTGACAAAATTTTGGAAGAGAGAGACCTAAACATTTTTGTCTGATACCGTGCGTGCATAGTACGAGGGGGCAGTAGCAGAGGATGGAAGGACACCGAGCATTTGGGATACTTTCACCCATGAAGGTGAGTGTCTTCTCTTCTACTTTTTCCTTATGAAATTTCAGATGATGAAATGAAATTTAAATCTTTACAGAGTAAATATGACAGATCTAGGAGTTTTTGTTTTGTATCAAAGTTTCAAAAAATTTAAACAAAAAACTAAGGAATTTTACTTTTTTGGTACTTTTCATGAAGTTTCAGAATCATTAGTAGCTTACAACTGTAACCCAAAGGTTGAAGAAGAAATTGATAAGTCTGTAAGTAGTAGTTTGTTGTTAGCAGTGACATTTTGTTAACTTTAACTTTGGATTGGTAAAAAATGAAGGGGGGATACCAGACAAGAGCACAGGGGATATAGCTTCGGATGGTTACCACAAGTACAAGGTAAACCCATTGTTGATGAATGATGATTTGCTTTTTGTTAGATTTATGGCTAATCTGTTGGCCAAAAAGCCAGCCTAATGATAAGGCATGCTATTGTCCATTAGACATCATTTGGCTAATCATTTTGGCAAGTCAATTCAGTTCTTTTCAGTCAATTTCAATTCTTTTTTTTATCATAATTTTCAAAGATTTAGAAGCTAATAAAAGTTGGGTTTATTTTATAAAGGAGCAGTTTAATGTTTAAAATTAGCAAAAGAAATATATTTAATATAAAATTTAAAAAGGAGCTAATTTGTCAAATAAAATAGCGTATTCAGAACACGTCAAAAGAAATGGGGCATTCTAAATACGCTATTTGATTTAGGGCATTCATCTCAAATAGGAGAGAGAAATAGAGCTAGAGAGAAAAAATTGACAAAAATCAAAGAATTAATCAAAATTTTAGGCGTTTTCTCCTTAGGATAAGAGAGAGGCGGAAGAGAGAGATAAGGGGGGAGAGAGAGAGGTAGTAGGAGAGGAAAAGAGGGTGGGAGAGATTTTTTTTTGCTTTTTGCTTTTTACAATTTTAAAGAAAAAGTTTAAATAAAATTTTTTAAAATAAAAAAATCGGAAATTCGTCGGAAAACCCGCCGGAAACAATTCCGCCGGAACTCCGCCGGAAAATTCCGCCGGTAATGGGCAGTTTTCCTGTAGTGTTTCTTTTGGCGTATTATGAATGCGCTATTTTATTTAACGAATTTGCTCCTTTTTAAATTTTATATTAAATATGTTTCTTTTGCTAATTTTAAAGATTAAACTGCTCCTTTATAAAATTAACCCATAAAAGTTTTAGTAAATAGCCTGGTTAAGAATTTCCTTACAAAAAAAAATTATCCATGAGATATTTACTTTACTTGTAAATATGTTTATTGTTCTCTAGGAAGATGCCAAGCTCATGAGTGATGTTGGGCTCGAGGCGTATAGATTCTCCATCTCTTGGTCTAGGGTTCTCCCAAGTATGGCATACCAGAGGCCTTAAATATTTATTTTCTTTAAAATCCATGCAAAGGAATTACTTTTTAACGAGGACTTTCTAGCTATTTTATGTTTACAGATGGAAGGGGCACCGTCAATCCTAAAGGCTTGGAGTACTATAAAAGTGTTGTCGATGAGATATTTGAAAGAGGTCATTTTTTTGCTTTTGTGATTAAATGAGTTTTGTTTTCATTGAAACGTTGAAGTTTTGCAACAAAACTCATCCTAAATATTTTCTTATGTTCTTTTATTTCTCTCCTGAATTAGAGGAATTTATGACAAGTTGAATCCTAAATCATGATATTTGTTAGATCCATCATTGTGTCGGGACCCCTTTTTTTAAGAAAAGCTATTTTTTATCTTGTGAAAGTTAACTATCTATTGCTATCTTTATTACTGCATTGTAAAACAGAAAACATCTTACAATTCGATGGAAATATCTTGAGTTGAAGAAGAAATGTCTTGCATACCTATGTAAATTTTGCTAAGGATATTTGGATCTAAGTTTCATATGCATAAGCATAATAGCCAATGAGTATACATTAGGCCGAATTGCTAGTCGATGCAATATTGATTGTACCACATACAATATTGTTTGGTTACTAGAGTTTTGCTCCTTTTTTATAGGTATCAAGATTCATGTTAGTCTTCATCATTTGGATCTTCCTCAAGTACTTCATGATGAGTACGGCGGATGGCTTAGCCATAGGATTGTGTAAGTTTTACTCATGGACATTTTAGCCATTTTAGCCATGTATGTCTCCATCATTGGAATCATAAAATGAGAATTGGACATTTTAAAATTTCTCTCTCGACCAATTCAATTTGACAAGTGCATATTGATATTGATGCAGGGATGATTTCAAAGAATTTGCAGATTTATGTTTTAGGGAATTTGGTGACAAGGTTTCTCACTGGACAACGATAGTTGAACCGAATGTATATGCGACGGCAGGGTATGATAGTGGATTATTTGCTCCTGAAAGATGTTCATATCCATTTGGTTTGAACAATTGCACTGCTGGAAATTCAACAACTGAGCCATACATCGCAGTGCACAATATGCTATTAGCGCATGCTGAAGTTGTTAAGCTGTACAGGACTAAATATCAGGTTTGTCTTAATTCATTTATGTTGAAATGGACTAGCAGATTTGTTTTAGTAGTCTTTCTTAGTGTTTAGTGTCATTTTGATAGGTTTGGACGCTTATAAAAAAAAAAAGAGGCTCAACAAAGCACTGGTTTGAAAATAATTGCTTAATTTTCTTGTAATTCATACACTTAGATTGTTTCTTGCTTTTGTAGAAACGGTGGAGCCTTAGAATTTCTTATGGTTCAGCAAATGCTTAAAGATAGTTTATTATGATTATTGATTCTTAGAAGAGGAGAAATTAATTGTAACTTTGTATGCAGGGCAATCAAAATGGCAAGATAGGCTTGAATTTCTATTCTTTTTGGGGCTACCCGTTTTCAAACTCCTCTGTAGACATCAAAGCTGTACAAAGAGTATTTGAATTTCAGTTTGGCTGGTGAGTGCTTATACTGGTCTCCATATGATAGTGTATCTATAATGAAAGTTTGCCATAAAAATTTAAAAATAACGTACTTTACTTTGAACGATGTGATTCTAATAGATGAGATTGGAAAAATAAGTAACTGCAATGGTTGAAGAACAAAGTCCTTTTATTTTAAGATAAAATTAGGAGAATAGTTAGTGAACATTTATTAGGTAATTTTGTTGTGATTCTTGGGGTGGAAAGAAGCTTTCTTCAGCTTCTTGGAAGAGAGTAGGATAGAGAGAGAGAGAAGAGAAGAGGGAGAGAGCTGAATCAATATTTTTATTGTTTAACCATCCATCTAATTACAACCTATAGAGTCTATTTAAAGACACAAATAGTTACACCAATGGAAAGACAAGCCATACAAGAAACTACAGAAAAGTTGGATAAAAAACTCTTACAATTTTATCATTTTTGAAAGAAAGTCTTAGTAATAGTAATAATTAATCAGTATTGATCATTGATTTATTTTCACCTTGGTGTGATAGTATGGGATGTATTGAATCTACTATAAAAAAATTATAAATATAAAAGAGGATACAAGTACTATAGTTGAATTTTAAAGTGTCTATAAAACCTGAGTTGTTTGTATCTGAGTGTTAGGTGAACATCAGTAAGAACTGAGTCATATGTAATGGAAATATGAATGCTAAGATGGATGTAGGATAAGCTTAGGAGGATAAAGTGCAAAATAATATTAGAAAATGTGTCTAACACCTTTTAAAGGGGAAGTTAGAAAAAGAAAGTCTTAATAATTTTGGGGCCACAAAGAATATTAGAGTTGTATGAAGAAATTGTGCAAAATAATTTATGAAAACTCAGTAAACATCATTTGCAAAACTATGAATGGAGAAGAAGGATTCATAAAACTACCCCCAACTTTATGGGATTAGGCTAGTGACAATTAGGACTATGAATTTGGTTTTAAGATAAAAAGTCGAATTGACTTGATTTGTGACAAGTCTGGATCAGGTCGAGCTAGCTTAAGTTCAAATTGAAATGTATATACATGAATGCATATATGCATATATAGATATGTTGATATTTACTTGCTTTTGATCTAATATATATAGGACTAAGAATGTCATAGGACACTGTAAATATATCAACATCAGATTGAGCTAGCTTATAGCCAAACTTGGTTTGGCTCATTAAAAATAATTGATTAACTTCGAGCCGATCTTGAGCTAGTTATATTGATTCAATAAATAGTTACCCTAGTGGCAATCTAATGGGAAGTTGATACAATTTCAACAAAATTAGAGGACAACACAAGAAATTTAAGCAGAAGAACACACAAGAACTCTTTTAATTGAAAGAACTAAGAAGAAAAATACAATATATAATTGGATCTTCAATTGGAGAAGAAGATCTGGCTCTCCAAAATCCCTACCTTTCGGCTACTCAACCTAAGAAAAACTAATTCCAGTAAAATAAAGCATAATCTTAAATCACCCCATAGTTAGCTTTAAATAGGCTCTCCTAATTCTCTTCCAAATTAGCCCCCTTTACCTAAATAATTACCTCTCACATTTGAATTCAAATTAGACATCTTTCTCCAATTAATTCCCTCCCAGTAGTAATTACAACTTTCCTCTCTTGATTCTTCCTTACATAATGAATATTAACTCCCATATGTTTTCCCTAAATAATTCATTCTCCATTGTAATTAAAATTTTCCTAAACAGTTCCCTCTCTCTCTCTCTTCTTGCTCGCCGCCCACCCTAGTGGGGCCCACTGGCTCAGCCGCTAGTTCATCACAATCACAATGGTTTTGGTCGCTTTTTGGTAGTAGTTTACTAGCATAGGAAATGCTGACCGGTTTCTATTATTAGTAGCACTTCAAAAAGAAAAATGTTACACTGACACTTCCAATCTTTTATCATGTCATAAGTTCATATCCACAATGTCATAATACTACCAGCTATCCATTTTTTTTGCTAGAAGAGGAAAGTATAATAAAACTAAAACATATTGTTTTTTTTTCCTTCCAAATATAGGATATTAAATCCTATAGTGTTTGGAGACTATCCAGAGATCATGAGGACGATTTGCAGCTCGAGGCTTCCCAATTTCACTACATCCCAGATAGAAATGCTGAAGGGCTCGTTCGATTTCATTGGTCTTAATCACTACACATCTGCATTTGTCATGGATAATTCCATCATTCTTAAGATGTACCCTCGAGATTACATTTTAGATATGGGTGCCAACATAGCAGGTTAAGTTTTTGTCCTTCCCTTTCATTGTTGGCCATGGCATTTCCAAACTGTCGCTTGAGCATTAATGGAAATTCTCTCCTATTTGCAGCATCTAGGAATGAAACGCCAAGTGGTTCGGTAAGAACTTCCTTTAATTTCTTTTCAATTTTGAAATTTAAACTTATAATGCTTGAGATGGTTTACTTATGGCATCTTTGCACCAGTTTGTTCCTACTCACCCTCAAATTGATCCTGCTGGGTATCAGAACATGCTGGAGTACCTTAAACATAAATATGGGGATCCTCCAATTTATGTTGAAGAGAATGGTTTGCAATTTATTATCATATTCTTTTCCTATCAACTTTAAACTTGTAAAATTTATCATTAAATTTCTATAATATGATTTTATTATATGATAATTTTGAGAAGTAGGCATGTACCAACTAAATGTTAATGATGAAAATCATTTTGGTATTGATAATTGAAGTGTTCACTATCAGGATATGGTTTGGGAGTTAACGGCAGTGCACTCAATGACTATGCAAGGATTGATTTCTTGAGACAACACATTGGGGCCACACTTGAAGCTATTAGGTATTTCTTTGAATCCCTTCTTAGGATTTATATGATTTCTTTTTAAATAAAGCATGATTTATAAAATGATAAAATTTATTAGATTCCATCATTTGATTTTTTATTAAGAATTAATCAGCATTGGGATTAACTATTTAAGTTTTATTATTACCTAAAAATTATTTTTCATATACAAACAGTGAATTGAGCTGATTCTAGGTAGCGAGATAAAGACTTGATGTTGTTGTTGTTGTAAACAGTGAATTGAGATTTGAGCCTAAGATGAAATATGTTTTATATAGAGCTGTAAATGAACTGAGCATATGATGAGGTACTCATGGCTCGGCTCGATAAGAGCTCGTTCATGTTCGTTTGATAAGGTAAACGAACGAGCTTGAACACTTTCGATAAATACTCGATAGCTAAATAAACGAGCATGAACAACTTGTCGTTCGGTTCATTTATGTTCATGAACAATATCGTTAATGCTCATGAACAAACTTATTAAGAAGCTCGATTAGAACTATATTAGAGTTTAAAAAATATATAATGTTAAATTTAATAATTTAGTAATTTATTTATAATAATCCTATTAAAATCGTTTAATAAATTATTTTATTTTCCGCATTTTCCTAAAAGCGCAAACAACTCGCTATAAATCCTAGATCGTTTGTTCATGAATGAGCTTGTTTGGTAGCTCAAGAATACTCATTAGATATATTCGTGAACGAGCTTGTTTGATAGTGTAAAAAACTTTGATAGATATAATCACGAATAGACTCGATGTAATTATTTGTTAGAAGGTTCGATAAGGCTTGTTTGTTAAGTTAATGTACATCTAAAAGTAGAGCTCGTTTATATAGCTCAATAATACTCGTTTGTTTAAAACTCGATAAGCATGAAATGAACCGAACATGAACACCCATTAATTTAAACGAACCAATATTGAACATAAACACAAAAGCTCGAACAAACTCGAGCTGAACTTGAACAAGCTGATAATAAACGAATTCAAACATGAACAAGCACATACTCGGCTCGGCTTGGTTTGTTTTATATAGTGTAGTGAGCATAAAATCATTTCATTTGAAGCCATTTTTGGAGTTTAAACCCCATTATTTTCTCTATCCAGACAAATGATAATAGAATATATCAAATTTCATCATTTTAGAATTTGCATTTTCTAACTGCAAGCAGCATGGCGAGTCTTAAATCTGGAAGCATATTTTGTAAAATGATGAAAATTTTCAAATTTCTCAAATTTAATGATTGTGTTTTCCTCCCACCAAATAAATGAAAGTGATATCACTATGAAACTTATTGAAATTCTCTTCAATCAAATATTAGATTTAAATTCATTATAAAATCACTTCCAATCAAATATATTGAAGTGATTTCAGAATTACAACTTGTTAAAACCAATGTATTATAATTTCTCTGTGGATTTTGATTTAATATTGTCCTCAATGCAGGAATGGAGTAAATGTTAAAGGCTACTTTGTTTGGTCATTTGTTGATGTTTTTGAATACTTGGGTGGATACCAATCAAGGTGTGGACTTTACCATGTGGACTTTGATGATGATTTAAGGCCAAGAACTCCAAAGCTTTCAGCACATTGGTATTACAGTTTTCTGAAGAATAACAGTGAGGCCTTCAGCACTGAGAGAACAGATCTTCAGAACCTGCTTCATTTCTCTCAGTGATTCAGAATGTGTGTGTGTGTGTTTGAATCACTCAGTATAATTTATTTTAGTAGGTTATCAGGGCTTCTTTATCTTAGGGATTGAAGCTGTTAGACTGGTCCAGCTGGTCCACATGGAATCGGCCTAGCAAACGGAAGTGAAGGGTTACTCCTTATGCATACCGTGCAAACCGAAAGGAGCAAAAAAGACTGTTTAGGAAGGATTTTGAAGGGAGTTTATGAGGGAAATTGAATGTTGGGACTGTTTAGAGATTTCCTTTTGACTGTTAGGGCATGTTGAATTTGGCTGAAATTTAAGATCTCTAAGTTTCTTTGATCTCTAGCGGCGTCTAAAAATTTGGAAGAGAAAGATCCTCCTATCGAATAGAGGATCAATTGTATCTTGTTATTTTATGTTTCTCTTTCATCAAATAATACAAATTATCTACGGTTTCGTGATTTTTGTGGAGAATTCCCGCTTCATAGGAAATACTTGAGATCTACGAGTGTTTCCTATAAGAAGCTTTTTTGAAATATTAGATCCTCTTGTGTTCAAGATTATACATGTAGACATAAGCTAGAAATACTGAAATACATTGAACAATGACTATATGATAAAAAAAAATATATATATATATTCAACATGGAATTGAAATGCATTGAACTTACTTTTGTGCAACTCCAAGCAGCCATTTCACATCAACTCTTTTTTCATTCATAAGAGAATAATGTGAATTTTTACAAAAAAAAAAAAAAAAAAAAAAAAAAAAAATTATGCTTATTTGGTGCGTTAATGAATTTTATCCTCTATGATGAATTTATATATGTTGCATGCTAGAAAATGCATAGGGTTAGTGAGTTCTATGGTGTAGTTTTGCATGAAGATTTAGCACACATGAAAAAAGTTGCCAAATTTTTTATATAAAAATTTTAAAAAGGAAAAAAATTATGGGACTTGATTAAAATAATCAACTGCATATTTAAAGTTACAAATGTTTGTTATTCTTGATAATTGGAGAAGATGGGACTATAAATTTTGGAGTAGTTGTTTGATCTCCTATAGTTGTAATAAATATTGTAGGAGAAGTAATGGAGTTATGATAATAGTAGAAGGATGATGTCGGTGGATAATAATATTTGGATGATAGTAAACAAATAGTGGTGTTCGGACAATAGTGCTCAAACAATGATGTGCAGAGACAGTGGTTGGATGATGGTGGTTAGAAGATAATGATTTGACGACTATTTTCGAATGATGGAGAATGGATTATTAAAGTGTTAAGCGGTGGTTTCACTACCAAATGATACTACAGGTAAATGGTTATCATCATGACTCTTTGAGTGAGTGATTTTGTCACTAAATGTCACCATTAAATTATAGTCATGGTCAGAGCCTGTATGTTTCCCAACGACACTAAATCTTTAAGTAATGAAGCAATAAGATATGACAGATAGAGCACAAAGTCATCTGTTAGCTAAGGTGGACTCAAATTTGTCCCCTTAGGCAAACACTCACCCCAAGTCTCCAAGGTTCCCTTGGACGATGCAACTCATGGTTGTCGAGAAGGATCCTTTGGTCAAGTTGGGTCGACTACCCCCTTTGACTAAGTAGATTAGGGACCATGATAGCCTTGGACGGACCATGATGGCCTGAGGCGATGGAATCATGAGATATTGATCAGGTCTATCATCATTCGCTTTAAGTGTGTGGTGATATAAATTTTAGTTTTCAAATATCTAACTTTTATGCTATTGTACGTTGGGTACTAAATGCCTGTTTGACAACTAGCCTTAATTGAAAGTCCTCTCTAGTTATCGGGAGGGGTAATTAACTATAGGGGCTTGTGTCTATAGAAAATCTGAACTCATATCATAAAGTACTCGCAAAATGAGGACGAAATCTCTAGTTAATGTCTTATTCAAAACCCAATATGCTTTCTAAAAATTTACCTCGGAACTTGAACTTGTTAAAACTATCCTCGCCGACTAACAAAATAGAAAGGGGTCATGGAGAGGCGGGGGCGCAAATTTTCAGAGCCCACATATAGCTGAATGATGGTAGTTAAATGGTCAATGGCATGTGATGGTGGACACCGAAGATGGTTGAAAATGACTATCAATGTTAAACATTATGTAGAGCTTTAGACTTTTTCGCATATTCAAGATCTCTCCATTCTCAAGTCTAGCTCTCTTTATGTGAAGAATGAGAGCCCATTTATAATATTTTGAGAGTAGCATTTAGATAATTTTGTTCAAAATTTTATAACATTTCATGAATGATTTGCATTAAAAATTTTTATCATAATTTTTTTTTATTTAACATCTAAGTGCTTTAATGAACTTAGAATTGGATTATCTCAGGCTTATTGAATTTGTCTAACTGATGTTAACCTCTGTATAAACAAAACAAGAGGGAAGAAACAAAAAAAAATAGCATGCATACCTCTTGGCCATCGGATCCAAGAATCCCGCTGATTCCCTGCCGATTCGGCGCTGTTTGCAGTCGTATCCCGTAAATCTTGCGGAAATCCTGCGAGCTGCCTCGCACAATGATCCCATTCGCCTCTATAAAATGCGATCGAGGCTCCCGTTCACTACACTCTCGTAGCTTCTTCTCCTCCCGATACCTCTCCTGAACACTTTCAAGCTCCACACACGACACTCTCTGATCTCTCCCACGGCTCCTGTTCGCAAACCCCAACCTTCCCCGATCCCGTTAAAGCCACAGCCCTCTTCTCCTTCCACGAAGAGCTCCCGATCTCCCCTATCTCACCACCTCCATTTACGCTAAATCCAGGCCGCCCCTACCTGTCCCGATTCGGTTCAGAAGCCAAACCTCCAGTCGGCCGAACTCCCCTCCTCCCGTCCCTGCCCTATTCCGCCTCCTTTCAGCCGCAGAGAGAGAGAGAGAGAGAGAGAGAGAGAGAGAGAGAGAGAGAGAGAGAGAGAGAGAGAAGAGAGAGCAATCCCTTACCTTGCCGGCCTACCTCCTTCGACGACACTTCCTTGTTGTCGGATCGGAAGACATTTTGATCGGAAGCACCAACGGGAGCTCAAAGGCTGTGAAGGTAACTTTCCTCCCTTTCACATGCTTATTCGGCCAAATCCCTTGGATCAGTCAAGCCAAAGGGATTTCTTTTTATTATATATATTTAATTGTAATTATGTTAATTAAGTATAATTAATTATGATGATTATTTTTAATTAATCAATATTTATAAATTAATTATGATTAATTAATGTGAAGTAATTATGTTTTATTAAAATTAATTAATGTTATTTAAGTTATAATTAATTCTGAATTAATTATAACTTATTTTCTTAATTGATTTTAATAATATTAATTAATTATTTTAATTAATTTTAATTAATAAAAAAAAAGAATGATGATTAATTAAAAATGATTTTTTTTAATTAATCTTATTTAATTAATGATAATTATAATTAATAATAAAAAAATAAATAATACCTCTCTCTCTCGATCCTCGGGCCGACACCGACATTCCCCGCGAAGGTACGAATCCTCTGAACTCAGATTGTCGCTTCCGTTGTGTGCGGCGGACCGGAAAACCGCCTATACACGCCTTTATTGCGCGTGGTGGGATGGGACCCCGGTCCGACGCCTACGACGAGGCGGGAATCGCCTAAACTCTACTTCGGTGTTCGTGGCGCACCGGAAAACCGCCTATACACGCCTTTATTGCGCGTGGTGAGAAGGGACCCCGGTGCGGCACCTACGGCGAGGCGGGGTCACTTATAAGTACCCCCGAGCGGGGGGAAAGCAAATTGTGTCATTTAAACAGGTACCGTCAGAGCCCCATACACGCCTTTATTGCGCGTGGTGGGAAGAAATATCACGGCCGCGGTGCCCTCGCAAGAGGACACCTACCATACACGCCTTTATTGCGCGTGGTGGGAAAGGCCCAGTTTTCTCGTAGTTTTCCCCTAAACGGGGGAGACGCCGGGGATTTAAAAAAAATCTTGTGGTTCACTCCCGTGCGAATTGCGAGCAAACGAGCGACTGGTAACGACCGTAAGGCGTTCGGCTGGAGTCGCTCTAAAAGTCGATGATCATTCTGGATATGGTTGAGCTGTGGAAATATGCGCCAACCGCGGATTGTTATAAGGATGAGATTAATTAGGGTTTGGCTTCAGAAGTTCTATCAGATATTTCTTTAATGTATCAGTCTTTGCTTCTTCTTCTTCTTCATCTGATCCTTTTTTTTCTTCCATTTTTTACCAAAGAAGTTCTCTGCATCCACAAATTTACTCGTAATGACTTCCCTTTGGATTTTGTCTTTGGCGCCGGCACTTCTTCTTATCAGGTTTCTGTTGATTAAATCCCCTTTCTTTTGTTCTCTTTTTTTGTAACTGACAGAAAGTTGAAAGAGTGAGACCTAATCATTTTTCTCTGAAACTGTGTGTGCGTAGTACGAGGGGGCAGTGGCAGAGGATGGAAGGACACCAAGCATTTGGGATACATTCGCCCATGAAGGTGGAAAGTGCCTTCTTTTACTAGTTTCTTCTTTATTTTCTGTTGACAAAATGAAATTTAAATCCTCCCAGACTAATAAATATGTTAAATCTAGCCTTTTTTTATTTTGACTCAAAATTGTGAAATTTTTAAACAAAAAAGTAAAGAAATTTTACTTCATCTAGTATTCTAGTTTGCTTTTAACGTGCTTTTCATAAAATTTTCTGCGTGATTCATGGCTTACAACTCTAACCCGTTCTTAATGATGGAAACTTGAAGAAGAAATTGATATTTCAGTAAATAGTAGTTTGTTGTTATCAGTGAAATTTTATTTACTTTAACTTTGGATTGGTATACAATGAAGGGAGGGCACCAGGCAAGAGCACAGCAGATATAACTGCGGATGGGTACCACAAGTACAAGGTGAAACCACTGATTGATGATTTACTTTTTGTTAGATTTATGACAAATTTGTTGGCCCAAAAGCTGGTCGAATGATGAGGTATGATCAGTCCACTATACATCATTTGGCAAATCATTTTGGCAAGTTAATTCAGTCCTTGTTGGCATAATTTTTTAGAATTAAGAAGCTAATAAGTTTAATAGACAGCCTAGTTAAGAATTTCCTTACAAAAACTTTAATCCATGAGATATTTACTTTGCTTTTAAAATTTACATGTATTGTTATCTAGGAAGATGTCAAATTCATGAGTGATGTTGGGCTTGAGGCTTATAGATTCTCCATCTCCTGGTCTAGGATTCTCCCAAGTATGGCATAATACTGGCCTTAAATCTTTATTTTCTTTGAAATTCATGAAAGAAATTACTTTTAACATTGACTTGGTGGCTATTTTATGTTTCTAGATGGAAGGGGCGCCGTCAATCCTAAAGGCCTGGAGTACTATAGAAGTGTTGTCAATGAGATATTTGAACGAGGTAATTTATATGCTTTTGTGTTTAAATGAGTTTTGTTAAAAGAATACTCATCATGATTATTTGTTTATTTTCCTTTCTTTTTCTCTCTCAAATTAGACGAATTTATGATATGTTGATTCATAATATTAAGAGGGGATACTTAGATTTTTCGAGCGATGTGCATGCTTTGCATACTTAATTTATTTTTTAGCGCTCTTTTGGTTGCTTCAAATTCGAAAACATGATTTAAAAACCATGATATTTGTTAAATTCATCATTGGATTGGATCTAATAAAAAATACACCTTGAATTTGAGCTCTACATATCCCCCCAAAATCTCCTAAATTTTATTGCACACATGAAATGAGTTAAATCACATTATTATTTCTTAAATATATTTTTTTAATCTTTAAGTAACCAAATGACCCCCTCAAAGGACCAGGAAGAAATTGTTAAGAAGTGTAGAACATGGAGAAAATTTAATATTATTGCTTATCCAGGACAATGCTTGTGGAACCTTCAATGTGTCGTAATTATTGAACATATGGCACATGAAGATTGCTGGCCATTTGGTTATGTGTTATTGTTAAATAGAAGGTCTAAGGTTTGAATAACCAAAAAAGCATGTTTAACTTTAAGTATTAATCAACACTATTGGTTGTGGTCCTTGATGTTAATTTTCATTATTTATGGCTCTCTATTAGTGACATTGTTTATTTCATGAATTATTTTTATAAGCAATGATGGTGTTTAGTCACTCTTACGTTATTTGAAAATTAAAGATTGGTTTCTTTTCATCATTTATTGGGGCTCATTTGTTGCTTGAAATTAGAAAACATATTTTAGAAAAATGATAAGTTTATTATATTCCGTCATTTGGTTGAATGTATTTAGAAATCGTATGTATTTTAAACTCTACAAATGTTTTTAAAATCTCTCAAAATTGTGGATTTTAATTTCATACTCAAAATGAGTGAAAGTAAAATCTAGCATTTTTTAAATAAAATTTATTTTCCATTCAATCATTCACAACAAAGCCCTACATGGGGTCCTGATTGGATACCCATTAGGTACCCATGCTTTACTTTGACGGGCTTCACCCACCCACACCCACCTATGGTGACTTTCGGGATGCCGTACCACCTATACCCATCTACTTTTCATGCTTGTTGAACGCAGTCTACCACTAACTAATGGCATTGAAGCTTGTTGCCATTTGCTCTAATTGCAAACTTTCAAGCTGCATATTAGAATTTACCGTAGTCGTAGCTAGCATGGTTAAGTGTTGCACACTACATAGTGAGGATTGAAGTAATATAAGATATATATTGATTTATCCCTCAATGTTGAGTACCCACCCGTACCCACCCACAAGGCCATGGGCGTACTACCCATACCCACTCATACCCATTGGGTATGGGTGGGTACATGGGTGGGTGTGGGTATGGGTACCCAATGCAGGGCTCTGATTCACAAGCAACTCAATGAGCCCTCAAACTTTTTATTTGTTAATTTATTTCTTGATTTTCTATGCCTATTTGGTTGACCTCTTTTTTGGTAGGATGCTATTGGCAAAAACTTGGTTAAGGTATCCTGTGTTGAATTTAAATTTGGTTGTAATAAATATATGACTTTCAAGTAGTTTTTTCTTTCAAGATAGTTTTTTTTTTTTTTTTTTTAAGAAAGACTATTTTTTATCTTGTGAAAGTTCGCTATATGTTGCTGTCTTTATTATTGCATTGTTAAATAGAAAATACCACCTTATAATTTGATGTAAATATCTTGTAGTCAAAGAAGGATATTCAGCTCTAAGTTTCCTATGCATTAGCATAATAGTCAGAGAATATATTTTTAAGTCGAATTGATAATCATTGCAACATTTAGTGTATCACGTACATTGGTTTGCTTATTAGATTTTTACTCCTTTTTATAGGTATCAAGATTCATGTTAGTCTCCATCATTTGGACCTTCCTCAAATAATTCATGATGAGTATGGCGGATGGCTCAGCCCTAGGATTGTGTAAGTTTCACTCATAGATATCTTAACTAATCCAAAGATTTTCCAAATATTGGATTTAAAAAATAAAAATTAACATGTTAAAATTTTTCTCTCGACCAATTGAATTTGATAAGCACTTATTAATATTGATACAGGGATGATTTCAAAGAATATGCAGATTTATGTTTCAGGGAATTTGGTGAGAAGGTTTCTCACTGGACAACCATAGTTGAACCTAATGTATATGGGATGGCAGGATATGATAGTGGACTTATTGCTCCTGGAAGATGTTCTTATCCATTTGGTTTGACAAATTGTACAGCTGGAGATTCAACAACTGAACCATACATTGCAGTTCACAATATGTTAATAGCGCACGCTGAAGTTGTTAAGCTGTATAGGACTAAATATCAGGTTGTCTTAATTCATTTATGTTGAAATGAATGAGTAGATTAGTTATATAAGTTTTTATAACTGTTTAGTGTCATTTTGGTAGCTTTTGGGCATTCAGTTTCCTTATAATCCATTTACGTGGGAAGTTTTATGCCTTTGTAGAAATGATGAAGCTTTAGAACTTTTTATGGCGCAACAAATGCTTACAGATACTTTATTATGATTATTGATTCTTAGAAGATGTGAAATTTGTTATAAATTTGTATGCAGGGCAATCAAAATGGCAATATAGGCATAAATTTCTATTCATTTTGGTGTTATCCATATTCAAACTCCTCTGCAAATATTGAAGCTGTACAAAGGGTATTTGACTTCCAATTTGGCTGGTGAGTGCTTTTACTGGTTTCCATGTCATTGTTTATCTATAATGTAAGTCTTTACAATAAAAAAATTAAAAGAAAGAATCTTAAATGGTGTGGTTCTGATTGATAAAATTGGATAAATCACTAAATGAAATGATTGGAGGATAATGTTTTTTTAATATGATGCTTAAAATTAGGAAATAATTAGCGACCATTTAATATGTAATTTTACTAGTTTTGAAAGAAATAACAATAATAACAATTAATCAGGAATGATTGCTAATTTATTCTTACCTAGATGTGATAGTTTGGAGATGTTGAATCTACTATAAAAAGAGATTATAAATATATATAAGGGTACAAGTGGTCTAAAAAAAAAAGGGTACAAGTGGTCTAGTTGACTTTTACAGTGTCTCTGAAGCTTGTATTTGACTGTTAGGTAATATGAACATCACTAAAAACCAAGTTGTGTGGTAGTAATGTGAATGCTAAGATGTATGCATGATGAAATTAAGAGGATAAAGTGCAAAATAATATTGGAGAATGTGTGATTAGCTCCTTTTAAAGGGGAAGTTGGGAGTGTTGGGGATGCAAAAAGGATATTAAAGTTGTATTGAGAAGTTGCGCAAAATAATTTATGAAAACATAGTAAACATCACTTGCAAAATTGTGAATGACTAAGAAGATCAAAGATCAAATATTCCAAAGAAGATCGAAGATTGCAATGGCTTAGGCTAGTGATATCTAGAATTATGAATATGGTTTGAGGATTTAAGATTTTCTCAAAAATTGGATTGACTTTTCGCTTGAATTGACTTGAATTGTGATGAGCCTGGAACTAATCAAGCTAACACAAGATCTGATTAAAATGTGTATGCATAAATGCATGCATGCATATTTTGATATATGCTTGTTTTTCATTTTATGTATATATGCATTGATGCATTTTTATATCAATGGATGTATGTATGTATATATTAGACTAAGAATTTGTCTCAAGACATGGAACATAGATCAAAATCGCATTGAACCAGCTTATAACTAGACTTGGCTTGGCTCTTTGAAATCTGATTAATTGAATTTGAGCTGATCTTGAGCTAGAGTTATACTGGCTTGACGTCGAATCTATACTGTAGTGATAATTGTAATCGTGGTGGTTACTTGTTGCTAGTTGGTTGCACGCATAGTACATGCTGATTGGTAGTGGTATTATTAGTAGCACTACGAAAAGAAAAATGTTACAATGTCTCTTCCAACATTTTATCAATTATCATGCATTAACTGCACTTCCACGATGCTATAATAGTACAAACAAATTAATTTTTTTGCTAGAATATGAAATTATGATAAACTAAAACTTAATTGTATTCAAATGTAGGGTGTTAAATCCCGTTGTGTTTGGAGATTATCCAGAGATCATGAAGAAGATTTGCGGCTCGAAACTTCCCAATTTCACCACATCACAGAAAAAATTATTGAAGGGCTCATTCGATTTCATCGGTCTTAATTACTACACATCTGCTTTTGTCATTGATAATTCCAATATTCTCAGTATGTTCCCTCGAGATTACAATTTAGATATGGCTGCTAAAATATCAGGTTAAAATTTTCTTTCCCTTTCAATGAGTGCCATACTTTTTCAAACTTTTAGCTCTAGCATTAATGTTGATTTTCTCCTATTTCAGCATCTAGGAATGATACAGCAAGTGGCGCAGTAAGAACATCCTTTGAGTTCTTTTCAATTTTGAAATTTAAATTTATAATGCTTGAAATGGTTTTATAATTCATCTTTTTACCAGTTTGTTCCTACCCACCCTCAAATCGATCCCACTGGACTTCAGAACATGCTGGATTACCTCAAACATAGCTATGGGGATCCTCCAATTTATGTTGAAGAGAATGGTTTGTAATTTAGTATCATATTCTTTGTATTATTATCTTTTAACTTCACTTAAATAAAGGATAAATCTTTTTGATATTTGAGAAGTAAGCATCATCATCAGTTTTGTCCCAACTAGTTGGGATTTGTTTGTTGAATTCTTGTTTTCTAGTCATTCTTGTTGGGTGATGCATGAGGCGTTAAACATATTGTTTGGAAAGAATTTCAAACTATTTGCATCCATGGTTATGTCTGCCTAATAATTTTACCCCCAGTATACGTATTTCTTAATTTATATTATCTATTTTTTTAGTCAATCAACTTCAACATTCTTTAACAAATGAAAATCATTTTGGTATTGATAATATTGATAATTGATGTGTTCATTGTCAGGTTATAATATGGGAGCCAACAGCATTGCACTCAATGACAGTGAAAGGATTGATTTCTTAAGACAGCACATTGGGGCCACACTTGAAGCTGTTAGGTATTTCTTTGAATCCCTTCTTGGGGTCTATATGATTTCTGGTGAAATAAAGCATGTTTTATAAAATTATAAAATTTATTGGATTCTATCATTTGATTTGATGTTATTAGAAAGAGAAAAGGATCAAAATGGTCCATTAACTTTTTAGGAATGATTAAAATGAACTCCAATTAAATTAAGGGACCATTTTGGCCCCCTGAACTCTTTAAAGTGGGACCATTTTGGTCCTAACAACTAAGTTAAGATTTAATGGTGTTAAAATGAGGGATAATTTGGTCAATTTTTCTATTTTAGTTATTTATTATTTATTATTTTCAAGCAAATATGCAAAGAATTAGATTCTAATGAATCTACAAAATAAAAAATTTGGACGGCAGCCACAAAACAAAAGAAATGAAAATAAAAAAATTTTTCTTCCAACTCAAATGTAAATGTGATGGACTAGCTAATTTGATTTTGAGGGAATTAAAAAGTTTCCTAATAAAGAGGTAGCTGTTTAGGAAGGTTCTTTAACAAAAAGAATTAATTAGGATATGTTTTCTAATTGAATAAAACATATTTGGGGGCTGATTAATTAGAAAATATCTCCTAATTGAAGATGACAGATTTGGGGGCTGATTTTGAGGGAATTAATATAAAATATTTCTTAATTGAACAGAGAAGATTTGTGGGCTGATTTGGAGGGAAGGGTTAGGAAATGTTTCTTAATTGAAGATGACTGATTTAGGGGCTGATTTGAGAGCTGATTTGGAAGGGAAATAATTAAGGAAATATGAGGGAATTGGGGAAGGGTTGTTTCGGTATTTACTATTTATTGTATGCATTAAATAGTTTGTTTTCCTAGGGTTAGGGCATCTTGAATTTAGTTGAATTTGAGATCTCTTAGATTTTTTTGGGCTCTAGCGGCGTCTAGAGATTTGGGAGAGATGGATCTTGCTCTCGATATAAGGATCGACTGTTTCTTGGTATTTTCCTTCCGTATTTTTGATTATTGCAATAAAAACTACTGCTTTTTTTGGTTTTCATGGAGTTTGGAAGAGCTTTCTCGTTGTTTCGAAATTGATAGGTTTACTTGAAATTTTCAAGTGTTTCCTATCAAATTGGTATTAGAGCTATTCAATCCAGGCACCCATGGCTGGAAGAAAAGTAGAAGCATTGGAAGGGGAGATCGGGCAATTGAAATCAGATGATGTAGAAAAGATTTTAGATTTCAAAAAGCTATTTTCAACCATTCATGAGAAGATCGATGAGAAGTTTGCCATCATGGAAGAGATGATAAGAAAGATGCTCGAGTTTCAAACCAAAATGGCGTCGCCAGAGGCAAAGGGAGCCACCAGTGACCAAGAGTGGAGGAAACCCTAATTCGATAAGGAGAGGGAATGATCAGGAAATGGAAATGTTGGGGAAAGAAGGGGGGATGTCACTTTTGGAGCCACTTCCAAGGAGAGGAGAGGGTGAATGAGTGAGACTTTTAGTGGAGCTGCAGAATTTGAAAGGAGAAAAAGATGGGGAGAACATAGAAGCACCAAGCATGATTCTACTACCCCTACAACAGTATCGAGGGGTGTTCTAGTAAGTTCAAGGGTTGAATTTCCTGCGAGCATGTTATCATCTTTAAGGAAGTAGTCCCACCTATCAGTGTTCGCCTATGTTGCACCGATACATCTATTTATGAAGGCGTGCTGTATCCGATACACCGATACACGGATATGCCTCCGATACTCCACCGATACGTTTCGGATACGCCAAAGCCGTATCCAATTAAAACACTATTTAATTTCAAAAGGACACACGTATCCGATACGCGTGTCCGTTGAAAAACAAAAAGAAATCAGAAAAAAAAACGTGTTGTATTTACTTCCGCGGTTGCGAGCAAGATTCTCTCATTTCCGAGATGGATTTGAGTTTCTTGATTATATGAAAAAAATTAAAAAACACTAATCTTTCACTTGATGAGCCTGAATTAGAAGCTATGATATTTATTGAAGATGATATAGAAGGTCAAAGACAAACCAATGAAGAAGATAATTATATCATTACTTCTATTGAATAGGTGAAACTTCATGTGCTAGATAATTTATGTTTATGCTTTTGTTATTGTACTAGACATTTAATGCTTACTTATATTTTGATATTATAAAATACAAGGCTACAAATGATGTTGTTGTCTTTTTTTTTGTAATTTCAAATATTATACTTTGATTATTTTCTTAATTTTTATGTATGATTTATAAATTATAATGCTGTGTCCGCGCCGTACCCGTATCTTGTATTTTTATGAATAGACGTATCTCGTATCCGTATCGTGTCGTATCCGTGTCGCCGTATCCGTATCGGTGCAACATAGGTGTTCGCTTATATCATAATTCTCAAATCTAGAACAAAGAGATTGAGAGATTAATTTAGGATATGCTCGAGGCAGGGATCGTTCGACGTAGTGTCAGTTCATTTTTCAATCTAGTAATATTAATCAAGTGCTTCAACAACAGTTTCGTTTGTTCCACCTTGAGGACAAGGCAGCACTTTGAGAGCGGAGTATTGATGGACCAGTTGATTTGATTTTGAGGGAATTAAAAAGTTTCCTAATCAAGAGGTAGTTGTTTAGGAATGTTCTTTATCAAAAGGAATTAATTATGAGATGTTTCTTGATTGAAGAGAGTATATTTGGGGGCTGATTAATTAGGAAATATTTCCTAATTGAAGTTGACAGATTTGGGAACTAATTTGGAGGGAATTAATTATGAATTATTTCCTAATTGAATAGGGCAGTTTTGGGTGCTAATTTGGAGAGGATTAATTAGAAAATATTTCCTAATTGAAGATGACAGATTTATGGGTTGTTTTGAGAGCTGATTTGGGTGGGAAATAATTAAGGAAATACGAGGGAATTGGGGGAGGGTTTTTTTGGATATTTATTGTTTATTGTATGGATTAGATAGTTTGTTTTCCTAGGGTTAGGGCATCTTGAATTTGGCTGAATTTGATATCTTTTAAGTTTTTTTTGCTCTAGCGGCGTTTAGAGATTTGGGAGAGATAGATCCTCCTCTCAAATTGAGGATCGACTGTATCTTGGTATTTTTCTTTCGTATTTTTGATTATTGCAATAAAAACTACTATTTTGCTTGTTTTTATTGGAGTTTGGAAGAGTTTTCTCGCTATTTTTTTCCGAAATGGATATGATGTGAAACAATCAAGAATTGCACGGAAATATTTAAAAGGATTACAAAGCTTACAACTTAAGATGAAGATTTCGTAGGATTAGATTAAAGAACTTTCATTCGTCAATTTTATTATAGTGAGCAGTTACAATTCAAAAGTTAAGGCATATTAAGATAACTCCGAAATTATCATAGAAAAGCAAATATATTGTAATACAATCCCACGATTAATATTTAGAAAATTCACTATGAGTTACCATGCTCACTCACACTCAAAGTATGGTTTAGCGGAGGAAGGTTTTCAGCACACCCAACGATGCCACGAGGACGGTCGAAACACCAATGGTCTTGATCCACGGAAAGGTCGACGGTGGTGGAGATGGCATGGAAGGATGACCGTTGATGGTCCAATCGTAGTCCTGGAATTGATCGTCTATGACGTCCACGAGAGTGGGAAGGATGCGGTTCAAATAATCAAAAATGCTAAAATTAGCTTTTAACTAAATAATGGAGTTCACATTCATAATAAAGCCTGCTTTCAACCAAATATGTTCAATTGTTTTTAGAATTACAACGTTTCCACAAAATATGATTCTCAATTCCTTGATTTTGATTTGAACCCTCCCAATTGAGGCTTGGGCCATTATTTTCTTGTGAGTGCTCATTTGGTTGCTTGAAATTAGAAGATTTGTCTCAAACAATGATGTATTTAATAAATTATGATACTTGATTAAGTGATTCTACATGTCAAAATTGTTGATTTCATGTTCATAATAAAAAAAAAAGTGAGAACAAATTTATTGCTACCTCATTTGCTTGCATCCATTCATATGATAATACAATCTATCAAATTTCATCATTTTAGAATTTACATTTTCTATCATCAAGCAGCATGAAGCATATTTTGTAGAAGGAACCCCTCAAATTTAAATATTTTGTTTTAACAAACAAACAACAAGAACAACAATAAGCCTTTGTCCCACTACGTGGGGTCGGCTACATGAATCCTTTTTTGCCATTGTGTCCGGTTAAAAATCAAATTCTTATAAGGATTCATGTCATGATTATTCGACAAGTTTTACGCCAGCTGTCGACAACTTACCTGTGGTGCCCCAAGATCAACTTGGAAAGAATGTCAATCAATTTCACAACAATTTACCAGAGTTATCTATAAACCTTCAGTAAGCAATCTATCAAACATCTATAAAATTTAAACATCAATATTCAAGTCGATTCATATCTCAAAACATCATATACAATACTCAGGAACTAAACTATCAATACAAGTAGAGAAATCTATCCTGTCCTGAGTACAAAAGAATCATCTATCGATCAAAAGACAAAAACCTGAAGATCTGGATCAATTCCTATCTCCTGCTCCCGAGCCCTGACCTGAAAATATCAACCACATATAATGAGCTTTACAAAGCCCAGCAGGTCACCTAATACCTATAACTGAAATCAAAGCACGGCGATGCTATCAATATGCATGTCAATCTATCAATCTGAATCAGTCAATGGTCAATGAGTCTATACAGTGGAAATCAAATCAGTAGTCGATGCAATCCGAAAATCAATAGTCAATAAAACCAGTCAATGCAGCGGCAGACAAATCAATCATTTCAATTCAATCAATCAATATCCGTCAATCAAATCAATACGGTCAAATCAATGAAATCAGTCGACAAAAGCAATACGGAACAATGAATCTATACGACAGTCAATACGGTACAGAAACAGTAGGCAGTAGTACGATGTCCATGTTCATGCTATCAATACAGTATCTATATCTATCAATGTCCATATCAATGCTCAGTATTCTGATTTGTTCTGTTTCGTTCTGATATGTCCGATTTGATATCTGTACGATTCTGTTCCGATTTCTGATCTGATTTCTGTCTGATGAGTTTGGTTTTGGATTCTGAGAGTTTTGATTGGAGGTTTGTTGCTTTGCTGAGCTGTTGAGCTCACTCTTGTTTTCTGGTGGTTTTCAGGTTCTGGGAAAGGGAAGGAAGTCCAGGAATAGATTCAGAGTCTGATCAGTATAGGTATTTGTTTGTACCTTTTTGATTTTTGTATAGTCATGGCTTTTCTGTTCTGTCTTTCTTTCTGTTCAAAAGCCATGTACTGTATTTGTAGATGATTGTTTTGAGGAAAAGAAAAATATAGATGTTTTGTCCCGCTGCATTTGGTGACTTATAGTAGCTCTGTTGTTCTGTGTTTGTGTGTTGTTTTGAGTTAAATATTTGGAAGATTCAGTTCAGAACCAAACTCCAAAACCAGATCCTGGTCAGTTCAGTGTGTTCCGCATTCCGTGTCGCGGCCCGGTGCGAGCGGGATCCGTCCCGGATCGGGTCGGGTCGTGACATATACCACGAGTCACGGACTCTTCCAATGACTGGTGGGTATTGCGCTCGCCCTTACCTTGGGCTCTCTTTCTTCTCTCTAGTGCACACACAAGATGACGAAGAAGAAGACAACAACAAAATTTTCATTCCAAAATATTCATCCCCCTCATTACAATAGAAATGACCTATATATAGGTCTCAACATAAAAGAAAAAACAACGACTAAATTGCCCTCAGGGCTACAACATGACTCAGCTCATAATAGGGGTACAATAGGAAGACTCCAAGAAAATAAAATGCATAAATATTTAAAAATATAAACTCTGAATTGTGGCCGTCGATCTGCGATGCTTCCGGCGATACACATGTTTTAACCTCTAATCGATGTCCTCATCAGTATAAGATTTACTTGAAATCTTCAAGTGTTTCCTATCAAACTGCTAATAAAGTTTCCTATCTATATAAATAGTTAAAATAAATCAATACTAATAAAAATATATGACAAAATAAAATGGTGAGCAACATATGCACACACACTACTAGATCAGTTCGATGCTGATGGTTAGATGTCCCTTGGGTTTGTCGTTAGGATTTGACATTGGTGTTTGACGTCGTCGCGAGTTCGACGCTATTACAGGTTCTAAGTTGGGCTTTAAAAATGCTGAGGGTTTGAAGCAGGTTTCGAAGCTGAAGTGGGATTTGCAGTCAGGGTTCAAATCCGCTGAGGGTTCCAGTCAGGGGGTCAAGTTGATGATGGTTCGAAGCTGATGGGTGTTTTCATTGTTGAGGTTTCGACATGTCGTTGCTCGATTCGTAGATTTTGATTTCACTTAATTTTTGTTATTTCTGAATATAGCCTCTCGTCATCCTTCTACAATCCCACGTTTACTTTTTTTCTGTTAATTTTTAACGGTGAGACCAAAATAATTCTATTTTGAAGAATTGAGAGATCAAAATGGTCCCTCAACTTAGTTGGGTATCATTTTGATCATTCCTAAAGAGCCAATGGATCATTTTGATTATTTTCTCTTTTAGAAATCAATGGGTTTTAAGTTTCACGAATCTCTAAAATTTTGATTGGTGGGAACTTCATGTAATACTTACACCCTTTCAAGTCCCTTAAGATGTGAGGATTTTTTTTTTTAACATACAAATGACTGGTGCCGAATGTTGGCCATTAAAAGAGAAGCATAATACTAAGTTAAGTGTGGCAGAGATGAGGATGCTCAGGTGGATGAGTGGCTTTACCCTTACCCTTAGAGATAGGATACGAAATGAGCATATACGTGAAAAGGTTGGAGTAGCTCCAGTAGAAGATAAGATTAGAGAAAGTCGCCTTAGATGGTTTGGTCACATAAAACGGCGGTCTTGCGATGACCCGGTTAGGAGAGTAGAGGTACTAGATTTGACTTATGTTAAGAAAGGTAGGGGTAGACCTAAAAAGACTTGGTTAGAAAATATTAGGATTGACCTTTCTTTATTAGATTTAAACGAGAATTTGACTTTTAATAGGACACAATGGAGAAAAATAATTTATGTAGCCGACCCCACGTAGTGGGATAAAGGCTTGATGTTGTTGTTGTTGTATACAAATGACTGGAAAAAAATATCAAAAATGCTAAAATTCGCTTTTAACTAAATAATGGAGTTCACATTCATAATAAAGCTTGCTTTCAACCAAATAGGTTCAATTGTTTTTAGAATTACAACATTTCCACAAAATATGATTCTTAATTCCTTGATTTTGATTTGCACCCTACCAATTGAGGCTTTGGTTATTTATTTTCTTGTGAGGGCTCATTTAGTTGCTTGAAAGTAGAAGATTAGTCTTAAACAATGATGTATTTAATAACTTATGATACTTGATTAAGTGATTTTACATGTCGAAATTGTTTATTTCATGTTCATAATAAAAAAAAGTCAGAACAAATTTATTGTTACCTCATTTGCTTGCATCCATTCATATGATAATACAATCTATCAAATTTCATCATTTTATAATTTACATTTTCTATCATCAAGCAGCATGAAGCATATATATATATATATATATAAAGTACTACCACTATCAAACTTGTTTAAATTCCCTTCAATCAAATATTAGATTTAGGCTTCGTTTGGGGCGGCTTTTTTACTGCTTCTTAAAGCAGCTTTCTAGTACAAAATTTTTAATTTTTGTACTAGAAAGCTGCTTTAAGAAGCAGTGAAAAAGCCGTCCCAAATGAAGTCTTAGGCTTCGTTTGGGACAACTTTCTTACTGCTTTTTAAAGCAGTTTTTTAGTATAAAAAAGCTACTTTAAGAAGCAGTAAGGGAGCTGTCCCAAACGAAGCCTTAAATTCATAATAAAATCACTTCCAATCAAATATATTGAATTGATTTCTGAATTACAACTTGTTAAAATCAATGCATTGTAATTCTTTGTAGATTTATTTTCCTAAATGCAGGAATGGAGTAAATGTTAAAGGTTACTTTGTTTGGTCATTTGTTGATGTTTTCGAATTCCTAACTGGCTACCAAACAAACTGTGGACTTTATCATGTGGATTTTAATGATGATTCAAGGCCAAGAACTCCAAAACTTTCAGCACATTGGTATTCCAATTTTCTGAAGAATAACTGTGATGAGGCCTTCAGCATTGAGAGAACAGATCTTCAGAATTTGCTTTATTTCTCTTAGTGATTCTTGCTAGAATAATATATATATATGGATTACTCAAAGTACAATTTGTCATGAATAAGATTTTATTTAGGACATCTTTTTTACTATTTTGTTTTTCAAAACACAATTACTGCTTATATTTTATCATTATTTTTTTACCGTTTTAAAGAAATTTGTGTACTAATAAACTGCTTTTTACAATCACTTTTGTAATGAGTTACAACTGTCACAAAAAGACCCTAAGGGTTCATTTGGAATGACTTTCTTATTGTTTCTTAAAACAATACAAAAAATTTAATTTTTATACTAAAAAGCTACTTTAAGAAGTAGTAAGAATGTTGTTCCAAACGAAGCCTACGGCTTGGTTTGGGACAGCTTTTTTATTGCTTCTTAAAGCAATTTTTAGTACAAAAATTAAAAATTTTGTACTAGAAAGCTGTTTTAAGAAGCATAAAGAAAGCCATCCCAAAGGAAGCCTAAGTCTATCAAGATTTCTATTTCAAAATAATATTTGTTGCAGATGTGGAAACTTGTGACTGATCAGTATGACTTTGTTTTACTGGTAACATTTTCCTGGCAGAAATATTTTAGGTTCTGTATGGTATGAAACATTCTTTTGGTTAATGAGAATTTTCATAATAAACTCCATAAATATTGCTAATCTTTTTCATTAAATTTTTATTTGTGACAACTTTTATATTGCTTTCTAGAACTTTCTAGTATAAAAATTTTTGTATTAAAAAGTTATTTTAGAAAATATTAAGAAAGTTGGCTCAAATAAAACTTAAATTTGAATGATAGGTAGTGAACCTCTTCAAATAATAAAACTTTATCGGACCACAACATATAAATTTGATCTATTATTCATTGCTGACATAACTATCACTCATTTTCAGGATTCGAACCCGACCCGCTTCGGGTTAAGGTTAACTCAAACTCGAAATTTTCGGGTCAGGTACAATGTTGACAGGTCTATGGATGATACATTCTTATTGTGCAAGCATGATTTGGAGCTATATTTTAGTAGATTATGTGTTATATATTTCAGTTTAATATAAAAATTTAGCACTGATAGATAAAAGTTTTAAGATTTAAAATTTTTTATGTGAAAATTTTAAAAATGGAAAAGATCATGGGGTCTGGCATAGGTGTAATAAACAATAGTGCAATATGAGGTATTAGGTTTCATTTTTCTACACAATTAAAGATGGGAGTATGTGTAGTTGAGAATTTTTTTTTTTATTTTCATTGTAGAGATTATAAACATTTGGTGTTAATTAAAACTAAAAATAGGATTGGATGTTCGTAGACAATCAACAATAGTCAGATGATAGAAATTTGGCAATGGTGGGGACGGCTGTTGATTGTATTTGTCGGTGATGATTGTCATAATATGCAATAGAGTTCTTTAGTTATCTCAGCCCTTGAAATTCACCTCAAATAAAAAACGTGGCCCTATTTATTACAAGTTGGGAGGGCATTTTGATAAATTTAATTAGAATTCAAAATATTGCATCAAAGTGTTCATATTGATCATCACAATCATATATTATTTATCTAATATTGAAGTGCTTTAATGATGTTGGAATAGAATGACATTAGGCTCCATGGATTCTTCCTATTGAGTCAGCTAAATTTGACTATAAGCTTGCAAATTTTGGAGCCTATTTTGTCATTAAATTAATACAACAACAATAACAACAACACCAAGCTTTTACCCCACTATGTTGGGTCGGCTACATGAATCCTTTTTCTCCATTGTGACCTATTAAAAATTAAATTCTCATTTAAATCTAATAAAGAAATGACATTTCTAGTATTTTCTAACCAAGTTTTTTTAGGTCTACCTCTATCCTTCTTAACATAAGTCAAATCTAATACATCTACTTTCATAACCGGGTCATCGAAAGACCGTCATTTTATGTGACCAAACCATCTAAGACAACTCTCTCTAATCTTATCTTCCACTGGAGCTACTCCAACCTTTTCACGTATATGCTCATTTAGTCTCATCTCTCTAAGAGTAAAGCCACTCATCCATTTGAGCATCCTCATCTCTGCAACACTTAACTTAATATTAGGCTCCTCTTTTAATGGCCAACATTATGCATCATAAAACATTGCACGTCATTGAATTAATGTAGAAAATTTTTACATCAAAATTCGAGCAGCTCTAAATTTGATTTTGAAAATTATAAATTTAATTATTATCTCAAAATTCAAGTTGAGGGAATAAATTCTTTGGAGAAGCATCAATTATAAATCATCATCTTTAATGATTTTTATTGATGAAATAAGTTTCTAATTTTAGCCCTACACCATGGTATTTTGTATGACGTAAAAATCTCTTGATTCCCACAAGTGTAAGCCCAATATTATCATAAAAAGATAAAAAAGAAATCTCTTGTTCCTTTATAAAATTTATTCCATTTAAGCAACAATAATCATTAACCTCTCTCTCTCTCTCTCTCTCTCTCTCTCTCTAACTTTACCAATATAATATTATCACATCAAAATGTTAATTACTTTATGTCACTGTTTTTACTATCTAAATTGCTGTTGATGTCAGGTTGAAATAACCCAATATTTTATTTGTTTTTTTTATTACTATCAGTGCTATTACATTCTTTTCAAAGAAAAGTTCATTGTTTGATAATGCTTCCATAAAAGCATGTGACTATTTCCAACCAAATTGTGGGCCAAAATGTGATACAAAAGGATCATTTAGAGGAGAGAGATGGTTTAGCTTTTTGCATGGCATAGTTAGCTCCAATGTACAAATCTTTCAACAATTTGATTAAGACTTATGGTCCTCATTAGAAAGAGCATTAGACTACTAATAATCATTTACGTGCTACATATCTTATCAGTGATCACTGCTAGTTGATTCACGCTGAGTTTTATCCGAGCAAAGCACACTGCTAGTTGATTCAAATGGGCCCATGCTGACAAAATTATCTCAGCAACTCTTAAAAATTTTTTACATCATAAACTCAATTTGAAATAAACTCAATTTGAATGATCAAATCAAAAGAATATTTGTTAAAAAAATATAAGGGGGATTTACATAAATACCACTTTATTTCATGCTATTTACATATCTAACACCCAAAATTTTAATATTACATTCCTACACTCATATAAAATTTTAATATCAAATATATTACTCATATATTTCATTTTTATCATCCATACCACCATATAAACTTAAATATTTCATTTCATACACCTATATTTGTTATATGGGTCGTAGACATATAAAAGTATAGTTTTAGGCATTAGATATGTAAATATCATGAAATAAAGTGGTATGTATGTAAATCCCCTAAAATAGAAAATGTCATTAAATTTTTACTTTTGTCCCATAATAAAATTATATTAATTTCTACTTAATTATCATTCCATTATGATCAATTGCCTTACATTTCTAACAAAAAAGAAAAAACACAAATGCCTTAGACAATTTTATTTTCAACCAAGCTTGTTGCAAGGAAGGTGGAAGAGCTCTTTATACAAAATAAGTAGGGGCCTTTGGCTTGAATTTGACTCCAAATAAGATTCTTTCTTGTAATAGAATCATCATGTGAGGAGATTGAGAGCTTAAGCCTAAAAGAAAGAAAGCTATTAGGTAAAGTGGCAATAACAACTTGATTTTCATACTATTTTGTTAGAGGAGTTGGCTTATTATATAGCAATAATTTAATATTAACAACTAGCATTGCTATTTATTAGTGGATTGAGCAAATCATGAGATATTCTTCTTCTATTTATATTGGTTTAATATATGAACTCAACATAGCAAAATGATTAAAATTTTCAAAGTAATTTATTGCATTAATTATTTTTATATAGTAAATTAAAAATAATTATTGTATTTAAGAGATTTAGGGGGTTTAAAATCATCAAATAAAGCTATTGAAAAACCTTATAATTACATCTCCATTAATTAAACTATAAACTCTCTCAAATCCAAGCATTAATTAGATTGGTAATCACAACTAAGAAAAAAAAATCATTTGTTGCTTCTTCAAGTAACCAATTGAATGTTTGAGGCATGCACTATAAAAGAAATATTACCAATATTTTAAGCATTAGGCTTGTTGGCCTTTTTGGTAAATATTTTTTTGCATTTTATTATTATTTTATAATGTTGTTGGCATGAATATGAAATATTATTTAATGAAGTTGAGGAAAGGGAGAGGTTGCTTGTGACATTTTTGCACATGATGTGGACTTCAATATTAAATTTATTAAATGATAAGATTTTATATTAAACTTAATAGCTCATAATGGTAGTTTTACTATATTTTATTCATTTTTAGTTTTTAATAATGAGCTCAATGGTCTTTGATTCTTAGAGAGAGATGGCTTTCAAAAAAAAAAAATAATGAGCTCAAGGGTCTTTGATTCTTAGAGAGAGATGGCTTCCAAAAAAAATATTTATTTTCTTATAAAATAAAATAAATATTTAACAAATTTATAAAAAAAAATCTTAAAATCTAAGATTTTAATAGGAAAATTATTTTACAAAATTAAAAAATTTTATTTTATTATAAGTTTAATTTGTTGAATAATAGCCTTGAAAAAAGTGTGTATTCAACCTAACACATCAGTAATATAGCTTTAATATTAATTAAGCATGTGAGAGAGAAGGATGTCAAAAGTTTAGTTAGATGTTCTTTTTCTTTCATGAATAAAATAATTTCTATTAGTCCAAATTTATATTCATACACCAACTATTTAAATTTTAGAAAGAAGCCGGACATTTCTTAAAATTAGTTTAAGGAGCGCATTTTAAAAAAAAAATTAAAAAAGGAGTAAAAAAATTTTTATAAAAATAGAATAAAAATGTAATGAAATATTATTTTCATTTTCATTACATTTATATTTTAAATGGCCTAAAAAATTAATTAAAAACTAATTTTATACTTATTTATTTTAATTAAAAAGTATTTATAAATAATTATTTAATAAATTAAATTACTAATTTTAAAAATAAAATTTACATAATATTATATATATATCTTTCTCTCTTGTTTTTTCATGATATGGCCCTCTCTCTCCCCCTTTTCTCTCTCCGCCTACTTATTTCTCTCTCTCTCACTCTTTCACATTCTCTCTCTCCATGCCAATTATTTTTTTTTACTGAATACATAGAATACGCCAATTGATTTAGCTATTTTGCTCCTTCTTAAATTTTCTTTTAAATATGTTTCTTAAACTAATTTTAACAAATACCTTGCTTCTTTCTAAAATTGGCCCCTATTTAAATATGACGACCAACACTACATGAAAATCACGTATTACCGACGGAAATTTGTTTATTTTCCTATTGATTTGGAAGTTTCCGACAAAATTCAGCTGGAAATTAAATCCATTGAAAAAATCTGTTGGAAATATTTCATCCAATCTGTCGGAAATCCGCCGAAAAAATCCATCGACAATAAAAGAATAGAAATTGCAACATTGAAGTTTTATTTACTTCAAAGGGATTACAGATGTAAATGGGTTGAGTAGAACTAGAGTTATAGTGAACTCCAGTTCTGCCCATTGGTTAAAAAGGTGGCTCAAACTCAAACTTGAGCTTGAGTGTAGCCCATAGAATGAGCTCAAAATCATCTTGTCCTTTTGTTCCCATACTTGAGAGCTTGACTCATGAGAAAGTCGTAACGTGAACTCTCTAGAAAATCTAGTGGCGGAGCCAGAATTTTTATTCAGGAGGGGCCTAAATTAAACACTACAGAAAAATCATCCATTACTAGCGCAATTTTCAGGCGGTTTTTCGGCGATGAATTTTCCGACGGTTTTCTTATGGTCAATTTTCCAGTGGTTTGTCATCTCATTTGGAATGTTATAATACATTAAAATAGTTATGTTTACCAACTTATTGCTAGAGTCAAAAGTAGCTGTAGGATCAAAATTAATAATACACATAGCATGTCAAGAGAGGCGCAAAAAAAACATGGCGAGAGAGGAGCGAAAAGAAAAATAAAAGTTGAGCTCGACTTCGCGAGTTGTGAGAGAGGAGCAAAGGGGAAAATGAAATAGGCCGTTTGAATCGAGGGGAAGCAAGCCATTTGGGAGTGGTTTACGTTTGTGCCTTTGATATGATATTGTAGCTAAAGTAAAAAAAATTGATTGTGAAAATTAGTAAGAAAATTATTCCGAACAAAGCCTAAAGCATAGTCTTGCAAGTTAAATCATAGAATTGTTAGGTCTTATTTTTGTATAAAAATAATGTTAATTTTCTTATGTAAATTTATCATCCACACTTAAATTTACTTTAAAATGAGTGCAACACATAAAAAATTCAATTAAAATGTATATTACACATATCTCAAAATAAATACAATACTTTTAAGATCCATTTTGACAAAAAAATTTGATCAATAAATTATATGATAAGTTTTTTATGAATATATTACATGCATTAAAACTCGTGACTAAATAATTATAATTTATACCTCTAACTCTTATTTTTCTTATAAATTCGTCCAATCCTCTCCAGGTATCTCCACAATGTTCTATGTTAATGATTTTCTCAAGGGGGGGGGGGCAAGTGATATTAAAATAATTTTTTTTATAAGTAGAAGTGAGAGAGTACAATTT
>NW_021319337.1:697441-711918 GCF_001605985.2 Dendrobium catenatum
CCCCCCCCCTTGAGAAAATCATTAACATATGAAGTCATTGTGGGAGATACCTGGAGAAGGATTGACGAACTAAGTGAATGAAGTCGTCCTGGGATCTCGCATTAACACGACTAGCAAAGGTAAGTCATGGTAGTCACCAACCCTATAAACGCAAATCAACGTAAATCATTATTACTCGCACGTGATATATCAAACTAAATCTCCATGAAATACCTTGCATAGAAGTTCTCCCAAGTGCCATATTAGGAAACCCTAATTGCTCAACTTAGCACAACTTGCAATAGAAATAATAACATATTTGTCATTTCATATACTAAGCTAAATCCATCATCCAACATTCCAACCTAAGGTCCAACATTTCAAACCAAAAGGAATTGAACAATTCTTCCTCTATTGTTAAATATATCAAAATCTTCACAAGAAAACAGTAAAGATATTCTATGGCATAATAAATTATGGTTGTAAATTTTCTAATAAATCAAATATTTTAACCAAAATTAAATTGTTATAAATTTTAGAATTATTAAATTTATTATAATATCAGTGTAATATAAATTATTCATATATTATATTTATTGAAAAATACATTTAATGATTTTAAAATTCTTCATAATATTACTTTTTTATTTTTTTAATATGAATTAACTATATGATAAAATATTTTATTTATAAAAAATTATCATAGTAGATTCTCTGTTTAATACAGCTCATAAATGATCTTGAAAATTTTTTATATTTCTTTGACTTTGCAACCCCTTAATTAAATTGTACAATGTAATTGTCTTTTATGCTAAATTATTCTCCGTCCATCCAATTTCTCCGTATTTTATTCCCAAAAAATTAAATATTATGTCTTTTACTCTATTTTATTCAAATTTGAGAAATTTATTGCAATTTATTTCCTTATATAAAATTAAATATCACATGACAAGAAAATAAAAAAAAAGTAAAATTAGGATTTGATGAGAAGAAATTTGAGTAAAGTTAAAAATAGGGCCCACAAATTTATTTTCCTTAAAATTTCCAAAATAATTAAAATCATTTAAAAGAATATATATATATATATACTAAGCAAACAAAAGCAAAATAAAATTATTTTAAGAGCGCATATTCAATTTTAACATCATAAAAGTATGAATGTAATCTACTACATAGCAAACATATATCAATTTTAATATATAGATAATAAAAATTTTCAAACATTAATTGGAGGACCAAACTCTAGGGGTGTAAGTGACTCGTGAGCTGGTTCAAGCTCAACTCGATAGATACCTAGTGAACTGAGCTCATTGAGCTAATCAACCAAGTTTGAGCTAGCCCTGACTCAACTTATCAGCTCATTAACTTGCTTGCATAAAAATATTAATTTAAAATACACTTAAAATATTTTAGCATTGTTAAAAAATTTAAAATTATTTCTCAATTTTGCATATTAAGTTAATATTTATTAATGTTCTTCTAATTTTTTGTTTCTTTTATCATTTTATTGTAACGATGGTTTAAGTCATAATTATTTTTTCTCTTTCATAATAAACGAGTCGGCTCGTAAGCCAGCTCAAACTCATTTTTTTTTTTAGAAAATTTATTTGTCTTCTAGCAAATCAAGTCCAATTAATCCAATGGATAGCATGTCATTGCTTGGCTTTTCCTACAAGTAAGCACCTGCCCGGTCCCTCCAAACCAACTGAACCGGACCCGGTCCAACCAACTTTAATTATAATTATGCTATGTTAAAAATAATTATTAGTAAATTTATTAGCCAAAAAATAACTAAGAAAAAGTAAAAACTCCTTACAATTATATTTTAATGATTTTAATCAGTGGTTTTTCAAAAAAAAAAAGGATATTTTAATTTAAATTAAATAATGAAATTATAAAATTTATTTTTAAATAAGTATAATATAAAATTTAATTGATCCATGACATATCATATTAAAACAAATTTAACGGCTAAAAAACTAATAAGAAAATTATTTCGATATATTTTAATATAAATTATATCATGAATGAACTCAAAAGTTATTGAATTTATTTAAGAGTAATATAATATATAATATTTACTTAAAAATAAATATAAAATTCTTAAATATCTATATATATTTTTTTCAAATTTTATCTTATTATTTTTACAAACACAATCACGCACAAAATGATAACTGAACTCAATTTTAAACTCTGTTATGGAATTGAGATTAGTTTTAATATTGAAGTTAATTATGATTAATGATGAGATTTGTGATTAATTATGATTCAGATGATTATGAGAAGTTCTATAACACTGAAAGCTGAGAGATTATTACATGAGGAGTCCGGACACGCCAAGTCATCCAATGTACTTGTTCCATCATAGAATATTCGTGACAGTGGAGAAGTATAAAGTTTAACATCTTAAATTAAAACTTTAATACTATTAAGAGAAAAAAAAAAGAAAAAAAAAGTTTAACGTCTTAACATTGTATGAAGATCCATCACACAAACAGATTAAAGAGAGGGGTTAGCTTTCATAAGTGACATCAAGATTTTTATGTGGAAAACTCTAAAAAGGGGAAAAATCACGAGGTTTAGCCCAGTTTGAATGAATTCACTAGTATTTGCAGTTGATTACATCATTGGAGGGAAGAATTTGTTTGAGATAACAAATATACATCATATAGAATGCATTACACGTTGGAAATTGGAAGAATTAATATTGATATGTTAGGGTCGGCAAAACTAGGGGTGTCAATATTTGACATGACCCGAAAATCCGACTTGACTCCAACCCAAAAATTCTAGGTTAGGGTCAAACCAGAATTGAAACGCATCAGGATCAGCTTCAACAATTAGAGCTGTTTCAAACATCGGGTTTGATTTGGCTTGACCCTTTGACCCAAAGTTAACTGGTTTTGACCTGGAAATCCGAGATTGATCAATTTTTGACCTATTTTGACCCAAAAGCAGAGATTGACATATTTTTTTTACCAAAAAACTAGCTGTATTTTCACGTCTCCATGTCATTCGGGTTGACCCGGATCCAAAGAAGGTCGGGTTCAGGTCCAAAAAATCGACCCGTTTGTAAAAACATGTCGGGTTTAGGTTGACTCGAATAATGCTGGGTCTGTTTCAAGTTTGACCCGAGCCCGACTCGTGACCCAAAATTGACACCACTAGGCATGACCATAGTCGACGGGCAACGGAGGTCAGAAAGATCATATTCGGATGGCGAGAGAGGTCGGAATGATTATTATTTGGTGACGGAGGTATGAAGGATCATTGTCTGGTGGAAATCTGGTGTCTACTGACTAGGGCTGCAAATGAATCGAGCCAAATCGAGTACGTGAGTGTTCATGTTTGTGTTCATTTATTATCAGCTTATTCAAGTTTAATCCGTGTTTGATTCAAGCTTTTTTGTTTGTGTTCATGTTTGATTTGTTAAAATTAATAAGTGTTCATGTTTGGTTTATGTTTGGTTTATGTTTGTCTCATGTTCAGTTCATTTAGTGCTCATTGAGCTTTAAACAAATAAGCTTTAACAAACTATAAACGAGCTCTACTTCTAGATATTCATTAACTTAACAATCGAGCTTTATCGAGCCTCCTAACAAATAGTTACATCAAGCAAGTTCGTGAAAATATTTAGTAATTTTTTTAAAAATATTAAACATATCTAACGAGTATTATTGAGTTATAAATGAGCAAGTTTATGAACATATATAACTAGATTTTTTGAGCTACCAAATAAGTTCGCTCACGAACAAGTGATCTATGATTAATCTTATTTTTATTCATGAATATTTTAATCAAACAATCAAACAAACATGGACATATGTGAAATGTTTCTTGTAAATGAATCGAACACGATTTGAGCTTTTATCGAGCTTCTTATCGAGCCTAACGTCAAGTTTGTTCACAAGCTTTAAATGATGTAGTTCAAGAACATAAAAGAGCCGAGCACATTAGTGTTCAAGCTTATTTATTTAAGGATCGAGTATTTAAAATAATGTTCAAGTTTGTTTGTTTGGTTAATTAAACGATCATAAATGAGCTTTAATGGAACAGTACAACGAGTGCTCGTTGAATGCTTGGTTCGCTTGCAGTCCTACTACTGACGGCCAAGTGGAAGCTTTCTTAAACAAATCTGAACCGTCTATGATAATTACTGCTTAATTATAAATTCATCTCAACCGTCCGTCACTTTGAATCGGACTTCACGGATTCTCTTTACGCGATTTAAAGAACGAGTTAAGTCCGCATTATTCAATTCCCAACGAACCCCATCGACCCATAAAATTTACTTGTTGGCTTTCATACCAACAACCAGGGCATGATCGGTAATTTCATGAGATACTCGGGTTTTTTATGCAATAGTTTGAAAGTTGAAAGGAAACTTCGCGCGGCGGCGAAGTCGCCGAGGTGGGTGAGTTGCGGAAACAAGTTAAAATGATCCGGAGGCACAGCGGAACACCTTGTTGGCGATTCATCGACTTATTTAAAGCTCGAAGACCACCGAGTGGCGACGCCAGAGCGGCATCTTTCACATGCCGGAGGCCAAATTCACGGCGGAATTTTCTTATTGAAACAGAACGTGGCTGCGATTTAGTCCTCGTGAATCGTAATCTTACTAATCTTGTTCTCCTCTTACACGCCGCCGGATTGGATCGGATTGACGATGGGATCGGAGCTCATTTACCGCGGCCACGAGGCTCAGCCACTTGGCGATGCCGCCTACTCGCCGAAGCAGATGAAGCGATGGCCTTCGCTGCCGCGCCCGGTGCGGTATCTTCTACGGGAGCAGCGCCTTTTCTTCCTGATAGCTGGGATGGCTCTGGCAACGATCGTTTTCGCGTTGGTGCCGAGATCGCCGGCGGGTCATCAGGAGATAGCCGGGGCGGCGCACCTGATGGTGGGGATGGCGGCGACGGCAGAGAGGCGGTGGCAAGCGTTGGAACCGGCGAGGATAGGCTCTGTTGGGGGGAAAGTTCCGCTAGGGCTGAAGAGAAAGGGACTAAGAGTGGTGGTAACGGGCGGGGCGGGATTCGTGGGGAGCCATCTGGTGGATCGGTTGATTGAAAGGGGGGATAACGTTATTGTGGTGGATAATTTTTTTACCGGGAGAAAGGAGAATGTCATGCATCATTTTGGAAACCCTAATTTCGAGTTGATCCGTCACGATGTGGTTGAGCCGCTGCTCCTTGAGGTTGATCAGATCTACCACCTTGCTTGTCCCGCTTCCCCTGTTCATTACAAGTTTAATCCCGTCAAGACGATTATATCCTTTTCATTGATCTGATTTTAATTTTAACCCTCTGGGTTGTTACTGCAGCTGGATTTGGAGTTCTTCTTCTCTAATATCTTGCTTAGTTTTTGGACTCACGAAACTTAATTTTCCTTTGTTTTAACCCCGGATTGAACCGCTTTATGTTTTATTTTTTGTTTTTTCCCCTTTTGTCTCATTTCCCCCCTTTTACGGTCTAGCTTATTGCTGATGAAATCCAAATAGCATTTTGATTTGTTGGGAATTGTTTGGCGGTTTTTCTATTCTTTGATCATATCATCTTTCTTCACACATCCAGTAAATTTTGTTTGTTGATTTCTCTGTTTGCTTTTCTTCGTCAATTTCCTTAACTCTTACGATTTGGCCGAGCGCACAAGACAAACGTGGTGGGAACCCTCAACATGCTGGGGTTAGCCAAGAGGATCGGCGCCCGCTTCCTCCTCACGAGCACCAGCGAAGTCTACGGCGATCCCCTTCAGCACCCGCAGGTCGAAACCTATTGGGGCAACGTGAATCCCATCGGTATCTCTCTCTTTCTCTCTCCACCTGTTATCTCAATTTTCATTTCCATGGCGTTGTCTGTGGTTTCCAAATTTCTTGTATTCTTGTGTTATTCACACGCGGTAGTGGGGGCACGCAGGGGTTCGAAGCTGTTACGACGAAGGGAAGCGGACAGCCGAGACTCTGACCATGGATTACCACCGCGGAGCTCAAGTTGAAGTACGAATCGGCTTCCTTCGTTGTCAACACAATTATTAGTGAGTACTATTTTGTATTTTGATTAATGGAATTTAAATTGGGATTAGGTGAGGATTGCTAGGATCTTCAACACCTACGGGCCGCGCATGTGCATCGATGATGGGCGGGTAGTCAGTAACTTCGTCGCCCAGGTTAGTTACTTAGTTCTATCTTTTGTATACTTACTAGGATTTTCTTAATTGCTTGTAAGTATAAAATATATTATGATTTTTTTTTTTGTAAGATTATGAAAAATAAAATTGAAAGTCCTATATATACGAGTAAAAAAAAACTTTAGATTAAGGGAAAAACTTATATTAAAATATTTTGATCAGAAGTTAATCGGGAATAAAACAGTCCTTGCATAAAGAATTTGTGATGCTGGCTAATAATTTTTTAACATTCATTAAACTAAGCACCACTTTTTAATAATGCTGAATCCACTTATTTTAAATATTGATTGGAACGCCAAATCCACATCAGCAGTTTACCCACCGAGACTTAGGGTGTTTGGTGCGCGAGCAAGGTTGGGATCCCTTTATCTCGGGTTCGAATCACTTCTACTACGGTCTCACCTCTTCAGTGGGACAAAGCAAGTGTGGGCCCGATGCCGGTGGGTGACCTCGCTAGGTTCTGGTGAGAGATTAGTTATGCTGTCAAGATCTCCCCTTGGAGTGGTAGCGGGTAGATACCCCTGTTCTAAAAAAAAAAATCAGCAGTCTAAAATAATTGTCCTACTCTACTAATTTCACATTTCTCCAATAACAACAATATCAAGTTTTTATCCCACAATTAATTTGTTGGGACAAAATTAGTGGTGTAAGTCATGATCTTGCTCAAGCTCAGCTCCAGAAATAATTTGTGAGCAGAGCTTGATGAGTTAATGTGTCATATTTGAGCTAAATTTTGACTCAACTAGATAACTATATTAGTATAAAATATATTTAAAATATATTAAAATTCAAGAATTTAAATATAAAATTATTAAAATTGTCTAAAAATTATATCCATCTTTCTTAAACAAAATGGTTATTTGTTATTTCCTTTGTAATTTCTCTTTTTTTTTCTTGATTTTTTTTTTTAAATTATTTGAATCATAATCATTTTTTCGTTTTATAATAAGTATATTAACATGAGCTCTAACTTGATTTACTTGATTAAATAATCAAATTTGAGCCTGAACTCAATTAAGAGATTACTCCACTTGGGCTCTACTTATTTACACCCCTATACAGATCAGTAGATTATTATAATATTTTTTTTTAAATATATTTGATTTGATGTGCCTTTTAATAGTGAATTATATGACTGAAATAAATTTTACTTATGTTAACAAAATATGAAGAACAAGAATTTGGCTGGATTTATGTGAATAACTAGATAAGAATCATGTGAATGTGAATCTACTTTAATTTTTGTTCTTACTGTGATCAATGGTGCAGGCGTTAAGAAAGGAGCCACTAACAGTCTACGGCGACGGAAAACAAACGCGAAGCTTCCAGTACGTGTCGGACCTGGTGGAAGGCCTGATGAAACTAATGGAAGGAGAACACGTCGGTCCATTCAACCTCGGCAACCCCGGCGAGTTCACCATGGTGGAGCTCGCCCAGGTGGTTCAAGAAACCATCGACCCGAACGCCCGCATCGAGTTCCGCCCCAACACCGAAGACGACCCTCACAAACGCAAGCCCGACATCACCCGCGCCAAGGAGCTCCTCGGCTGGGAACCTAAGGTACCCCTTCGCAAGGGCCTCCCCCTCATGGTTTCCGATTTCCGTAAGCGCATTTTCGGCGACCACGCCACCACCTCCTCCTCCTCCTCCTCCTCCTCTACCTCTGCTTCATCTGTTTGATTTCTCCTTTCTTTCTTTCTTTCTCGCCCTTTTGAACAAAGAAAGAAGATATATTTCGCCTTCGCCCCCTCTCATATGTTCTCTTCGGGGTTTACAGTGTTTTTTTATTTTATTTTTTTGACCGCTGTTAAACAGTTTTATTAGTACTGGTCGAAACAGGAGAGCAGTTCTGTTTTCTTTTTCGAATATAAATATAATCTCTATATTTTACGTGATATGTGTAATCTCGCAGTTCATTTTTATGCAAGGGATTTGTATGTGGATCACTGAATTTCTTTGTATTTGTGTATCTACACTTAAATTTTTATATTATTTGAATATCTAAAATTGTTTCTCATTTTGAATAATATAAGTGATATTTTTTATGTCATTTGAAGATTAGTGTCTTATATAACTAAACATAAAAATCTTATGTCATTAAAATTAATATCTAAATAATATCTAAAATTGTATATCATTTTGAAAATATAAGTGATATTTTTTATGTCATTTGAAGATTAGTGTCTTATATAACTAAACATAAAAATCTTATCTGTCATTAAAGCTACTTCAACCTTTTTATATATATATATATATATATATATAGTCTAAAGACCACTTTAGACATTTATGTGATCAAACCATCTAAGGCAACTCTCTCTTAATCTTCCACTGGTGCTACTCCAAACTTTTCACGTATATACTCATTTTGTATCCTATCTCTAAAGGTAAAGCCACTCATCCACATGAGCATCCTCATCTCTGCAATACTTAACGTAGTATTATGTTTCTCTTTTAATGGCTAACATTTGGCACCATAAAGCATTGCAAGTCTCACCACCACTTATATAATTTTTCCTCAAGTTTGAGGGGGACTTTTCTATCACACAACAAGCCCAATGCATTCCTCCACGTCAATCATCTAACTTGAATTTTGATGATAATATCTCATATATTTCACCATCACTCTATAAACAATAGATCCAAGATATCTAAAACATGTACTCTTATTAATGTCTTGATCGCCCAAAGTTACAATCACCTCACTAGGTCTATTATTATTAAAATCACATTCTATATATATTCATTTTTAGATATACTCAAGCGAAAACCTTTAGACTCTAAAGTTGATCTCCATAATTCAAGTTTACCTTCAATTATCTCACTAGTCTTATCAACAAGAAGAATATTATTAGCAAAAAGCATACACTAAGGTACATCCTCTTGCAAATATGTAGTGAGAATATCCATAACTAAAGCAAAAAGATGTGGGTGGGGGTTAAGGGTGATCCTTGATATAATCCAACCGAAATAGAAAAATACTTGGTCAAACCACCTTGTGTTTGAACACAAGTAATAGCTCTTCTATGTAAAATCTTTTTATATCAAAATTATGAGATGAAGTTTTTTTTTTTTTCAATTGATATAACTTATGAAAATTAACTTTGATTAGCACAAATGATGCTGCAATATTTATATTAGAAACTTTAAATTCAGAATCATCCACAGTTCGATTTCAGCAAACTCATAATGAAATGAAGTGCCTTGACAAGATGAATCAAATGACAGAAAAGGTAATCCGATCCAAGTTCAAATATGCCTAAATCAAACACATCAAAGATAGTCAAAAAACTTTTTGGCTAGATTTACTTAAAATGCTATACTCTCATTACTCACGCGAACACAATCTAAACTTGAGTTGGGAGGGAGTATGGATATTTGAAGAACTTTAGAGCTCTACTTGATGTTCGACACTGGAAATCACTACCAACTAATATCATCCCCTAAATGAGATTGCACGATTGTGATCTCCTAACTACTATCAATTAACCATCACTTGACTTCCATCATTTGACCGCCTACTATTATAAGCTAATAACTATCATTGTTTGATTCCATCAATCATTTGTCGTCATATGATTGATTGTCATTATAGACCATCATTGTCAAACAAACATCATTTAACTAATGCATATTTGACATTCTCTCTCACATTTATAGAAATACAAACTTGTAATCATGTCTTCTCAAATTAAGGGGGAGCGAAACTTTTATAATATATCTATATAGTATATCATTTCATATAGGTTAGGCCAAGTAGTTTTTTCTCTTTCGAATTTTCCACGTAAAAATTATAGTTTTTACTGTATTTTTAGGATAAAATTTGTACCCCTATGGCACACCAACGCTCAAGTGTTGGCATTGCAGCGCTATATTGTAGTTCCTCTATACTTTTAGTACTTAGAGAAATTCCCGCATAAAAAAATAAACTCAACTTGTACGTAGCAATTGCACGTATTGAAAACAACCTTTTTTATTCAATATATGATAAACGAATTAGGCTCGGATCCAATAGATATTCAAGTCCGACCAATTCGGGTTAGACCCAAATCCAACCCGCCAAACTCAAATTGATACCTCTAAATTAGATAACTTTATGGTAAGTTAATAGGTAGAGCAAGAAATTTGTTTGTTTTAAGTTGCAGACTATAAATTTTGGATAGATCATCAATCTTTTTAATCCGAACTTAGAGAATTTGTGATTAATATTAATTATTTAAAAAAAAATTATTGTTATAAAATTTTAATGTAAAAAGATAAAATAATGAAAGGATAATAAATATCATGATATTTGTAAAACTAGGGACTTAAATAGATTATAATACACAAGTTGGGGAGATTCAACATAAAATCTTATAAGTATGAAATTAGTTTGAGCAAGTTAATCTCTAACTCAATAAAATAAGTAACAATGAAATAGTTATAAGAGCAATGAACAAAGATATTAGCCCCTATACGGGGGACAAATGGTGAGATTGTCACTTATAAGTGCAACAAAATGCGAGATTGACTCGTGTGGGCGACAAACCACGAATCATATCTATATGATAGCGAAGAATGATGACACCGGCTCTTGCATCAGACAATAAATTGTATTTCCATGCTCCATGTGGGACAACATATTGTAAGATTCGACCCTCGTGGTCGTGGGTAGCGAATAATAAGATTGGTTTGATCGATGAGACCAAATACATGCAATATGTTGGCAACTAAGTTCTCGATGGGAAAAAGATGTTACATTGAAATCATGGGGTTTATATTACCTCTTAATAACATAATAATATAATATAATAGAATTATTATTTATGACATTGAGCATAGCTAATGGGCCATGAGGACCCACTTTAGATCCACTCATAAAAGAGCTAACTTTGTTGACATATTTGAGTTTTGTAGCTACTTTGATGCACATATTTAATAACAAATGAAAGACCACATTCTAAATAATTAAAGATATAATCATTTAATTATTATATAGTATTTTATAATTACTAATTATTTTACTCAATAGGCCCGTCTAAGGTTTGCTTCACCTCTTCTCCATTTGTTCCTGTCGACTTCGCCGCCAGGACGCGTGAGCTCGCGCGAGGTAGTGTTTCCTCCTTCGGATCGGAATTCAGAAGTCACGATTGATAGACGACACGTTCTTACCTTTGCCTCCTTCGACGACGACGAGAACTCGCTCGCTGCAATGGTAAATCCTGCTTGAAGTCCGATAACAAGCAGACCCCTTAGTTTTATTTTTCTTGGAGAAGAACTTTGTTTCAGAAATCTTTATCATTTCTTTAATGGTAATACTGAGTTCTGCAGGACACGAATTTGATTGCCAACACTCAATCGAACGTTCTTTCTACTGTATTTGAGTTCTGGAACTCATTAATCTTGCTATGGATGACTTGAGTTCCGGAACCCATTAAGCTTACTCTTGATATAATATATTTCAAGCTGTTTAGCATTAGGCGGCCTTCAAGCTGCAATCCCCAATGAATCTTAATAGAGTTAATCAGTCCGAAGAATGCAATCATTTTAGGAGAGTAAAGTATGCGTTCAGCTCAACTACGTTTTTTTTTTTTTTTTGTAATAATGGTGGAGGAGACTAGAATTTATTTCTTCTTCTTAATGTAAATAGTCTTTGTGTGGTTTTCTGATAATGAAAATATTTCCGTGGTTGTATTGCTCCTCGACGACTTTCCTCTTAGAAAGCAACCCTGTTAAGTTTTGTAGGTGCTCAGTTGAGAAGGTTATAGCTGTAACATATTTGAAAGTTAATTGCATAAATTAGATTGAGTTAGTACTGGATAGAGGGCTTTACGATAAATTTGTTGATTTGAATAAGTTTAATGATAGGATAAGTAGAAGTTAATCATTGATGAATGCTCTAGGTGCTAATGATCCTCGAGTTAGATCAGAAGATCATTTTTAAAAACAAAATTGAAAAGAATGAATGAATTGTGCCTGGAGAATAATTTATTGTTGATGATTGAAATTGACATATAATTTCCTGTAGTATAGTTTAAGAGTGGATTCATGTTCATTATGCAATTGGAGATAGAATGTAATGAGATAAAATTATCCTTGCTTTTCACAAGTGTATGATTTTACAATAGTGAATGCATATTTTAAGAAATCAAAACATTACTTAAATGCTATGAAAAGTGGAACAACAAAATCACTGATAAATTACTTTGAAGGATTTTTTTTTTTTTTTTGAAAAATAGTGAGGTGTTTATAGGATAAAGGTTGACCACATGACATAGAGTTGCAGTTGTATATATTTATCTTAAGAACATAAAGAAAATCATAAGAAATGATTGATCTAGTATATGATGATGGGACATGAAAGTTGAGAAGATGTTTATCTTCAAGAAAGGTTATGTGAGGCAAAGTATAAGTCCATAATTTTACAAAACTTTTGATGAGATAATTAATTCTATTAAAAACATCACAAACATTTTAGGAGTGTAGAAGCATATTTTATATTAGTAAGGATATTTGGAGTGGCGAAACAAAAGGTTATTGAAAAAAATGCCTTTAAAGAGTGAGAAAACTTAAATATTGTTGATGTTTATAATGATTATAAGAAAGTTAGAAAGTAGTAAAGAGTGTTGTGAGCCATGCAAAAGCGACAAAGCTTGATGATTTGTTTATTAGGCTATTCTAAATTGGGAGGATCTAAGATATATAGAATTGCTAAGCCAAGAGATACGAGGTCTAGCGATTTTGATATATTTGGATGCTTAAAAAATAAATTTTTTTAAGATCTTAGTTAAATATAAAGAGATCATGGAGTGATGGAAGTTCTATTTTGAAAATTATTAAAGTTTAGTTTTAAGGAAGAATTATTCTATTAGTGCCAAATGAAAAGGTATTTTTCTAAAATGATCAAAATAAATGGAGTGTTGTTAACTCTGAAGAATATGCCGAAATGTATAGCGTTCCGTCTGGATAATATGCATATTGCGATTTGGAAAGTTATGATTGATATTGTTGTGCTTTGATTATCAGATCTTTTAGGTGAAATTTAAATATTAACATGATTTCAAATTATTAATGATGAAGCATTTTTGTTTTATTATTTAAGAATATAGAGTATGTTCATGTTGTGGTAATTATAGAGGTATATAACTTACACGTAAATAAAGTTATAGAACCATTATTGAAACATAGACTTGTGAAACAATTACATTGAGATTGGAGAATCAATTTGCTCTTATGTTTGGAAGATCCATGATGGAAGTGATCTTTGTTTAATGATAATTGCTATAAAAATATGAAGAACAAAGAAAAGATTATCTTATGATTGGATAATCAATTTATTCTTTATTTGTAGTGGTGTATGAAAGTTCGTTAGGGATGTTAAGCCCTATGAACTTAGTCCCAAGCTAACCAAGAGGGGGTGAATTGGTATTTTAAAAACTCTTTTCACAAAGAATAAAAATTGCATAAACCAAATCACACCACAAAAAATAAATGCGGAATTTAAAAGTGCGGAAGCAAGAAAAAGAACACAGAAATTTATAGTGGTTCGGTCGACTCGACCTACGTCCACTCCTTGGAGCCACCCTCCAAGTATTGCACTACAAAACGTGACTCTCCTTTAGCCCCCACGGCTAGGCGGAGAAGCCCTTACAAGAACCTCCTTTTTGCCACCCCGGCAAAGCAGAGAACCTGCCTCATTTTGCTTCCTCCTGAAGCTGGCAAAGAACCACAACCAAAAGCAAACTCCTTACCTCTACCGACCCTTCCACGGACGAAAAACTCCAGACGAAAGACAAGCAGAGCGATCCTTGAAGCAACCCTTGTGAATCCCCTCACAAGCTACCCATCACAAGATCCTCTCTCTCTCCATCTCTCTCTTTCTCTCCTCAAGGTCTTCTCAGGTCAAGACAGCAGCCAAAGGTCTTTAAAAAACGTTGAACAAGAGCTCTTAAATAGAAGAGCTTCAAAGGAGCTCATTAATTGCAAGTAGCCGACTTTATCGTCCAGGCCGATATCGACATCGGCCTGGCCGATCAGTACAAAACTCAGAAGATCGGACAGAGCATCGCCCTGGATGCCAAGCTGGACGTTTGAAAATTGGCTAGATCGTCCAGGCCGATCTCTCGATCGTCCCTGCCGATCAGTTCAAATCAGAGGAAAATTGTCCTGACAATAGCCCTGGATACGAGCTGGCCGATATTTATCGTCCTGAAGTAACTTAAGGATTTTGAATGGATCGTCCTGGCCGATCCTGCGATCGTCCAGGACGATATGATCGTATCAATCATCCTTAATTACTCCCTTGATTTCCTGATCAATTAAGGCATAATCTG
>NW_021319337.1:712018-749480 GCF_001605985.2 Dendrobium catenatum
AGCAGAGAGATACTCTCATTTTCTAGTTGCAGAAGATTTTAGTTTCAGCGACCTAATCTTTTCTTTTGTGTTTATGGACCTCTCTTTAGTGATACAAAAGGGGAGTACGAAAGTGTAGGAAAAGGGGATGCTGTTTTGTTAAAGTCTTGAGAGAAATTTACTAATGAACTCATTTTTCTTATCTTGTGTATAATAATTCCATTCTATATGTGTTAGGCTCGATTCATACAAAGCGGGAGATATGTTACAAATCTAATTTTCACTACGACAAAACGCAATTATTTTTTGTGTGAGTTCTTGTCTGCTTTATCTAAAGTGCAAAGACTAGGTATCTCCTAACTATAGCCTGTAATAATTCATGGTAATACAAGTTCCATAGACGACAGGACGAAAGCGCAGTGTCATGATTTCTATAAAGTGATTGGTTAAGCGGTTGAGTCAGTCGTACTTTTATTTTTCAACTAGCGTATAGAGTCTTATAAGAACATAAGGTCAAAGTAATGGACTGATACTTTCTCAGAAAGATGTACGCACAACGTATCATCAACTGACTCACTCAACACTTGAGAGACTTAGAATTTCTGTTTTTTAACTCATATCCTTGGACAGACGAATACTTAACATCACTACATAAAGACGATCAGAGCTTCAAAATAAAAGTAAGTCTAAAAAAGGATTCTTAATATAACGGCGAGGACTCGTCCTCCATTAAACATATTAGCACTAGACGAGACCGTAATAGTCAGCCAGGACAGAATCAAAGACTACAAAATAGAAAAGAAATACTGACCACATGCGCAATAACCGACAATTAATGGTATTATCTTGTAATATTCTTGAATATATTCGCTAAGACAAACGTATCATTGCATCGAACTGCATATAATTGCAGCTTCTCAAAAAGAATATCAGAGATAGAATGTAGCACCTTCGTGAATGAAATCTCAAATTAAGCACCAATTAAATTGAAATTCGTGACCATTCAACGAGGGATAATAATTAAAGTGAGTGATTAGATACTACTCATATCCATCTTGGTAGATCCAGTTTCAATAAACAACCTATTTAGTTACTCTCTCAGGAGATAAATTTTACTCTGGCCTAGCTCGTACCCCGCAGAGTCAGGCGAATCCTCTCAGTGATGATTTTCCTCCTGATTTGAGAACTGCATATCCGCTCACCCAGGATGATATTAAATATCGGCCACAATGGTGATAGATTCAGTAATTCAATTTTTCATCCATCCTAGGTCATTGCAATCCAGGGTGAGAATGCTAAAACTGCTCGATTAATCTAAGCCCTTGAAATTTGATCTGATCGGGCTAGCTACACAGGCAGATGTCCTACCTTCTTCCTAATTAGTCCTGGACGATAAGAGTCGGTCAACTTGCAGAATTATGAGCACTCCGCCTTTGAAGATAGCTCTTCTATTTAGAGATGCTACGATTAGATCTACCTAATTAATGGCGCATTATTGCATGCTTGAGATGCTACTATTTCTGGTCGACATGCTAAGATTGACGCGAGAAGGCATTAGACGGAGAAGAAAGAGAGAGCTGCGAAGAGAGAGACAGGATCCTTGTGAGGGGGAGGGACTTGTTAAGTTGGGGAATGCGCTCAGGGGTGTAGGCTACTAAAGGATCAGCGTCAGATCTTGGTTCTTCATACTACGGTTTCTCGTCCTGAGGGTCGGCACGGATAGGAATAGATTTCTTGGGTGAAGTCGGTCTGGTCGTCTGTCACTGTAACTAGGAGAGAATAAGGCAAAGTGAGATTAGGTTCTCTTCACTTGCCCAAGGGCTGTGGCAAGACGAATTTGAGGTTTAGTGCACGAAGAAGGGGCCTGTATCTCCGCCTGGCAAAGCCCGTCGGGGCAAACTAAAGTAGAGTCACGTTTGTAAAGTTTGCCAGCTATGAGCAGTAATAGGATGCCGAGAGGTGACTGGTAGGTCAGAAGTGGAAGCGCGGTTGGACCGAGCTCAACCACTCATAAATCGGTGTGTTCCCTTCAATGTGTCTTCTTGATCTTGCATCAACGCACTTTTTATTCTGACCACCACTTTTATCTATTGTGGAAGTGATTATTAAAGGTTCATGTGTTTCTATCTTTTGATGAAAAGAAATTTTTTTAAAATACCAATCACCCTTCCTATCGTTAGCACTTGTGACCAGGTTCAAATGTAAGCGAGCGCCAATCATCTCTATACACAAACTTTCAACGAGTGAACACGCCTCTCACCATACCGAACAAATCAAAGGTTCAAAAAAGGAGCTCTCACAGAGAAAAAAGTTTGAAGCACAATCAAAAGTATTGTTACTCTTCAACTGAATAATCCAAGAGTTAGCTCTCTCCTAAAATCTCAGCACAGGAGGATTGGACAGACTATTAATGGATTAAATTACAAGTGTTTCAAACCCTTTATGAATTTAATTTATTTTGTAAGTATTTTATTTATATTTTAATTAACTTTACATGATTTTTTCTTAAAGCAGCTGTGTGTTCTACTTCTGTAAGCTTTTTCCTTGCATATACTTTCGCTTAAAATCTTTCGCGGAGCTACGTTACTAGACTATGCGTAAAAAGACTCTTTTTATGTCTATATTAGGAATTAATTTGAATTCAAAAAAATCCTATGTAAATTTTTGTAAAAGGTTTTTGGGTTCCTAATTTACTACATAATCGAGCTCTCAACTATTCTAATTTAATGATACCATAAGATTTATCACACATACTAGATTTACAAATAAAATAGAAATGTTGATATGTTCAATGAATTCTTCCTATGGTTTATTAACTATCACTCAAGATAAATGCCATTAGTATTAAATCTGAATTAATTACTCCATAAGTGAATTTTATGTATAAAAACTAGATATGGAGGAAGTGATGAACAATACTAATGGACTCATTAAACTCATTTATACTTGCATGACCTTTATACAATGCATGAGTAACCATAGAAGACCAAGAACCCTAATTCTAATACATCGGTTTGACCCAACGAATACACAATTTTAAAAGCTTAATCACTGTTGAATTACTTATGAACTTAGGGTAATTAATTGAAGCCACCATATAGCGCAGGGTTTTAAATTTACACATTGCAAATTTCTTAATGTAGACATGATGCATGTTATAGCATATCCTATCGAAACATCTCGTGTAAATTTTCTCCTCACGTTAATAGTAAGACATTATCACTTTTGAATAGATAGGAATGTTTATCAGAATACTAGAAACGCATGGAGAAAATGTTTAGAAATCTCATTTTTGCATTAAAAAAGTATTGTTTTTTAAAAATCATTAAAATTGTACATTTTTCCTCAGACCTCCCATAAGAATGATGAATCATAGTGCCATTAGATCTTGACATAAACGAGCTATGCTGGATGAACGAGTTGCAGATTTTCGAAGTTTAAGTTTAATCTTTCCTTGTACTCTTTATTAGAATGAATTACGTACCAGTCAGTGTAGCCTTTATAACAACAATGCAACTTAATTTCCATGCCAATCACTATGTAATAATAGAAACGCTTTTCCCTAATGGACTTTTAATAGGATATGAGATTCGTATTTAATCCAAACAAACTAATAGGATCCTTAGATCTATCCACGCATTGGCTCAAGAAATTAAGGCTTGAGGGCTTTCATTTTCAACCCTAATTAGCATGAAATATTCTCAATTTTCAGCGCGGTTGAGTCTTATTTTGACCAAAATCTAAATGCAAGATTGGCATAGACTAGATTCTATACGAGAATAAATTGGTGGAAAGAATGAGTAAGACCATTATATCAAGAGGAAATTCTGAAGCCTTACAATCTTAACTATCGATCAGCATTACATTGATTGAAGTATCTAACTTGAAATTAACCTATAGTCCGTACGCATACAGTAGCGATGATGACTCGAAGAGTATTACTCAAAAGATGCTCAAAATGCCAAGTTTCTTTTATATTCCCAAATGGTTGAGGGGTAAAGATTTCAGTGACACTTTTTTAGCTCGAAGACAATACAGCTACTTATCGAAGGAGACTAAGCTGGCTGGGTGCCATTTAGAAAAGTTCTTGAGGGCGTGCAAAATCTCTAGAGCAGTTGAGCCGGTGACAGAATACTTGGTCTGTAAGAAGTATTTTATTTTAAGATTCAATCACTGTCATTATGAGAGAGTTAACCCAATTAGATATTGAAATTGCAGGTTTCTGTCTTGTCTGTGTAGGCCTTAGTGTAGCAGGAGTAGATGTAGGAGAATGAGGTGATACATATGGGGTACCTAATCACAGGGACTCGCCATAGGTTAGGCCAATTTGACTTGTATTGATAATGAGGTTTAAAGTAGATTATTACGTGAGCACATAGGAGGTTCTAAAGCAAATTGGCGTTCTATGCCCATAATAAACGAGATCACAAAGAACAGGTGATTGGGTATCACACTAGTGTGAGTTAGGATAACCAAAGAGGTAGAAAACAACAATAAAATGAGGTCCATGGGTTAATCTAGAAATTTGTGTTTTTCTAGCAATCGCTTTGCGTAAATCAATTATTTATTTAAGAGGGAATTCAATGGAACTTGAAATGAAATTTAAGGTGTCGTTGGGACTGGTGGGAATTGACCACCATATTTACTTGAGTGGTATATTAACTTGGACTTATCCTAGGGCGTCTAAAGGATTGGGTTGAAATTAATTTTATTATATGATGATAGTTTATGCAAACTCAAAGTAGAAAAACATGTTTACCATATAAATGTAAGCAAGGAACTTTGAAACTCAAAAGTAAATTCATGGTGTGTTCTGGTACTGGGATTAAATGAATCCCATTTGAGTCAAACTAAGGTTGAGCGTTGTCAACACCAATCTTATAATATTCAGCTATAGGGATTTATATTATATGCACTTTAAATCAGCAATTTAAAATGGTATGCTCTTTGAAAGAGGAGATTTAAGGCATAGATTCGCTAGCATGAGATTACATTTGGAAGTTTAAGGAAAATTTACAATTTAAAAGAGGTTTTGGGGTTTAGGTTTTTAAGTAGGTTTCTTATCAACCAAAAGGCCACCTGGGTTTTAAATTTAACTCAATGCATCGTGCCAATGATAATCGCATACTCAATAACAATTTGGGAGGCTTCCAAGGAATAAGATATTCCTTCTCTGATGGAGAAAGTATTATTATATTATAGCTGATGCAATAAATACTTTACACCAAAAATTTGTTTGAGATATAAAATATTGCGATTGTTTTATGGTGAGTAAATATTAGATTTAAAAGTAACTTAAAAAAATAGCTATACTCTCTCAAATTGCACATAAGGATTAATCAATAGAAGGAGGAAAATGCAATAATCAAATATGCACAGTGTAATAATTATTGTAATCGAGTCAATCTGGTTGGGTTTTAAAATATATTAAAAATATTCTTGAAAAAAATGGTTTACCGTAATTAAAGCAGAATCCTCGGAGATTTTAATAATTGGATTTTAGAATTTTCGCTTTTTGGTAGGATTTTGAGAGTTTTCGAATTTCTCGGGAGCACATTATGTCGCATATTAAGCCGGGGGAGAATATTGAGGTTTTATAGGGGGTAAAAGATTTGTTTAGGAAGGTTGAGTTTAAGATTTTGAATATGAAGACTATCACATAAAAGTGCGATTCAATAGGTGGTGGTTAACTTTCCATTGACAGAAGAATTAAACAGTTACCCAATTCTGATACTAAATATTTAAACATGTTTTTGAATAGAGAAATAGTCTAATGGAAGTGGAGTGATAGATGTCATAATTTCTAATTATATTTACCTTCTAAAAATATAACTTTCTATATAATTAATGGAGTATTAACTAAGATTATTATAATTTACTTTCCAGGCAGATAAGATGACTTCTGGTTTGAAGTTTTTTGAGGATAGTTATTTAAGTTATGAATCTTCTTGAATGCCTTCGTAATCAGTGTATTTAAATCTTTGAATTTTAATCTTTCCCGCATTCAACTAATCATAATAGGAAAACAAACTTGGATGGGGGGAAGAGGGCTTGAACCGGCCGGCTAGGGAGATTGGGTCGGCGGTGTGGAGGGGGTCGGGTGCGGATGCTTGGCCCGTGGGTGTTGGACGGGGAAAATAGGGGGTTTTCGGGTGAAGCTAGATCCCGGCGGCCAAGACGAAGATGGGGAAGCGAGGAGCAAGATGAAGATAACGACGCAAAGAGCAATAAGAAGGAACAAAGCAATAAACAAAATATCAAAGATACAACCGCGAGCCCGGAACACATCCTGCGGCTGACGGGTACTTACGGTTGCCATCTTCTCAAGGCTTCAACGTGTGCCACGAGCGGACCCATCCTGCGGCTGGTGGAAACTCCGACTGCCTCCCATAGGGATTTCACTAACGTTCTTCACCCAAAGAAACCCAAGTGCAAAACGCAAATTTTTTTTTAATTATATCCATCCTCCTAATACAAGAGAAGGGGCCTCTATATATAGGCCCAAAAGAAATTAAAAGACACATTTTCTCCCTTGGGCTTACTAAGAACAAGAGGGTAAAGGGAAATTGCAAAACTGAAATTAAAATATGACTGTATTAAACGGAAAATAAAAAAAGTGATTCGTGTTGTACGATCTCAGCTCCCTCGAATTGCATGGACGGTTGGTGTCCGCATGCATTAATATGTCACATTTATAAAATAGTCAAAATATGAACTACTCGTGATCAAAGGTAGAACACGTTATCTTTATTGTCTATTATGAAATGTCTATAGATATTTTTATGAAGATGATGCCTTTCTAAAGCGCAGAAAGAATATAGTAAGGTGAGGGGAGACTTAACCGAAATGAATGAATGGGAGTTATAATACAATTATTCCAAAGGAATAGAAAAGAGAAGATATAGTAGGTTAACGTTGGAATGAATCCCTCTCTGGATTCTCACCATTGAAAGACTTTAAGTTTCCCTTATCTCAACAAGCTCATATAGAAAGATCTAGGAGATGTTTGCTACCATCAAATGCAATTATACTTTCAATAAAAGTACTAACATGCAGGTTGATCATCCCCAGCTTAATTATATAGTAAGATAATTTATAGCATAGTTTCAGTACAAAGCATCCAAGTGGATTGCTGCACCTTACAACACTAAAGGGAGATCAGAATAAGTGTTGTAGGCAAGAGAGTTGAAGGAAATATAACAAAGTGCTCAATTTTCCTCATAAATGGAGTTTATTTTACGCAAAATACAACGTACTTTCATTAATGATATAACACAGAGAAACTTAAACTCACAATATTTAGTTGCATCGAATTGTCTAGGGTGCAAGATATTGCTCAATCCTACATTAACGTCTATCATAATACTTAATATGATCTCATTAAAGTAAAATTTTATTGTGAAGGATATGTGGATATGTTGAAGCAACTTTATAATAATTAAAAACTTATCTTTTACAAAGCTTATAAAACTAGTGAATGTATGTTACTGTTGTCAAAATATGCTTGTAACAATCAGTTTACGACAGATAACCTATTATAGTATGGTTAGATGCATAATGACCACGAAAAGAATGGAAGCCATAATTATTGCTGGTAGATTAGTTATGAGTGACCTGACATTCAACCAATAGGTTGACGAGATAAGGGTAACACTGTTAAGTATATGTTGAGAAGTTCTTGATTAGTAAAGTAGCGATAATATTGGTCAGTTCAACGGCCCCTCTATTGAAAACTTGGACTCTATCCAGTAAACAAAGAAAAGAAGGGTAAAAATGGAGATCACAAATACGACATAGTCTAAAAACCAAACACGGATAAAACTCATCAAATCACATCACGTGGACGCATAAACAGTGCTGAAGTTAAGAGTGATGCGGAAGCATATTAATGAAGGAAAGAACAGAACACAGTAGATGTTTATAGTAGGTTTGGTCAACACCCTTTGTACTCTTGGTCATCCTCGCTCTTCGAGGTCACCGAATCAGCAAATATTTCGGTGTTGGGAAAGCCTGCACTAGAAAATTAAGTGTGTTTTCCTAGTCAAGGCACCCATCGACGTCGACGATGAGGTGTAGACGCTCCCTTTTACAGAATCACTTCAACCTTTCATTGGCACAAGTTTTTTGAGGCGGGTAGCGATCAGCCTGGAGTCACTTTGAAACTACCTCAGGACAGCAAAGGAGTATTGTGCGCGCTTATATTTGAGTGAAAATATGCCCTTGCGACATCGGAGGACAACAGCGCTTTGGATCTGGACGTAGTAGAGCAGAAGATGCAAGCCTGGGGAGAACGTGTGGAATCCCTCCCACTCCTTTGAGTCCCCTGCACAGGGATCTTCTCCTCCTCTATCAGCAGTACTTTGGAGATCAGAGCAGTGTCCTCGCGACAATCTCCCTTTCAAGAAGTGTCATTCTCTTCAGTTTTCCGCTTTCGAGATGAGGGAAGCATAAAATTCCTGTAGGCCAAACACAGCCTAGTAGGAAAAATGACATACAGTGTCTATGATCAAGCATTAATAGGAAAGAATCTCGATTAATGCGATAGGTCATTAATAGGAAGGGAAGAGGCAATAAGTTCGGGGAGAACATGCGGTCGTCCGAGCGGGTTGACTCGAGTCCAAGGCAAGGAAGCAGATAAGGGATTAATTGAATTGCTTCCTAGGGTACGTGATCAGATTGAAAATATGTCAGCTGCAGCATAGAGCAAAGCAGAGTATTGAGTAATTTGGGATACGTTGATTCAGAAGAAAATTGGTTTGACATAATCAAATGGCGCAGGATTGCGGGGCTTAAGCGATTAGATGTTAGGAAAAATCCAGAGAGATGGAGACATCATTTACTCGGTCTGCATCTTTTCGCCTGACATGAGGCATTAAGAGAGATGTAGTGACTAGGCTTGTTGTGGAAAATGCATGCATTCTAGAGACAAGATGTCATTCCAAAATCACACTGGCTCCAGTATCCGAAGAGAATCATCTCCAGAGGATTGATCTTATCAAATCATAACTCCAATTTAATGCTTGTAAACCAATGACATAATAGTATTAAACTTTTAGTGCACAATATTACAGATGATTAAGCACTTGTATACTTCTATTTTTCTTTCCTAATTAAGAGGATGAATTGTTTGTCTAAGTATCACTGGCCGCATTTCCTAAATAATGAATAAACGCTAATCTTTGATCATATGGCGGCTGTGAATATTCTTTCTTGCAAATTGGCTGGTCGATTACAAGATTGAGCGTCCAGGCCGATCAGCTCGATTAATATGGCTTTCCCTTTATTATGAGGCTTTGCCGGAGTCTCACAAATTTAGGGTTTCTCTTTAGGAAACACTGATCGAGTTTCAGAAGTAGAGCCGTGATAGAAATAATTCACAACTCAGATATCGTTTATTAATGGAGAAGAGGACATACAGTATAGGAGACGAATTAGGAAAAATAAACTTGCAAGCTTATAGAAGAACTTACTCACACGGAGCAATCGATACAGAAGTACTAATAGGACCTATAGATTGGTAAAAATGTGTAAAAAGGAAGAGACACAGCACGAGCTATGTGAGGTGCTGATTAGCGTAATCTCTATCTGATTCCTAAATTGTAGTCCAGTCGTAGTGAAGTGGCACGAGAATCGCTTTCAGGTACGTACGGGCTAGGTTGAAGGAGAAATGGAGAGAAGTGTTTACTAATCAGTCGAGATCGCCTAAAAACACTATAGGTGACCAGCCGTAATAATCTCCCCAATAGTTTGGATGATAAGACAAAAAAGTAGTCAATTATGAAAATTATATTGGAAAAAATGCCATGTTCTCTGATAATCTCACCCCCTTATCACAATAAGCGAACTCAAAACCTTTTGTAAAATATAATTATGGTACAGACTTACACAATTCATTTATTTGTTGTATTCTTTTCAACTAAAGTTTTTGAGAAAATATACAATGGGGAAAATCCATCGATGTCAAACATTACGTTCATGCCCCCTAACAGAGATTTGGACATATATCCATAATAACGAGAGTCGCACTGCGCAACACAAAAAAACAGCACATCAACTGACTAAAAAAAGAAAATAAAATTGTTCGCGCAATGATCTCTTACAGGAAGTGAACTAACAGCAAACATATAATGAGCTTAATACATTTGGACCAACACCGTTCTACACAGATATCTAGTCTTTTAAGTCAATCTCTTTAGGGTAAAATGGATTGCACAACGTATAGGAACAGAAATAGGTCTAAGACAAATGAGACGTCAATTTTGCAATATCCTCCATACTCAGTTCCTTGTAAAAAAGCGTCACAAAAAACAGTATTTCACTAAACATATATGTATAAGAAATATATAGAATTATTCCTTCAAATAATGAAAGATATTCATCATCCCATTTTACATAAAAAGGGCCTCTCAATAGAAACAATCATTATTGGTTCAAAAACCTCTCATTTTCAATAAGAAAACTCATATTATAAATAACGAAAAAGATACACATATAAGCTACTATGTCGAAATATTCAAGAATCACTATGAATTATTAGACCTGCACAAGTATCCAAAACTTATCTCTAGGGAAGATGTTAGCTTCGAGGGTTTTAAGAACAAGGGAGGTAAAAAGTCATTAAATTTTTGTGGAGCTATCATTATTTAATTCTCTCTTTCAAATGTTGGAAAATCTAGAATACATAGGAGACTGAAGATAATAACATCTTTTAGGTGTTGAGATACACGTTTGATGTATGCCATAGTCTTCGCAATTTTGTCGTTCGATTCTTGCGTCATTCCATTTCTATATTTTCTCTGGCGATGTCACGATGGGAGAAATTTTCTCGGTAATATTCTGGCACTATTGTCTCTACACGCGTCTTAAAAACAAAAGTTATCCACACCTCTAGGTTGGTAAATTATTATAGCCAAATTTCTTGATTAAGAAAAATTATGAGTGGCTTTCATTTTCAACTCGAACCTTTTGACAAACATTGAACACACTATGTGACGATTATTAAATGAGTATATACTAGAACTACGTGGAGAAATTCTAAGATAGACTAATTTCATAACCTAGGAATATGTATATAGCAGATTGTATGATAATTAGTAAATTGCTGTGGAGATTAATAGAGAGTAAGAGCATAACTACACCTCTTTTTAGCGAATAGACAGTAGATCTTGATAATATAAAATAATTGAGTTTTTTCTTTCCTTTACTGTTTTAATTAAAGAGAAGTCAACTTACACTTACTATACCAAGATTTCAAGCAAACTAAATTTAAGGCCCGAACAAATCACAGACATAATCAAAGCAATTCTGAAGAGAACCACAGTAAAACTTCTTTACTCGAACTAGCCTCGAACCTCAAAAGCCGCTAATCAATTAGCCGCATAACACCACAAATATAGTGATGAGGCAAAGGGGAGAGATCAAACATCATTATGATGATATAATACAGGAAAGTAGATTTATTCATGTTTTAGTAGAAAACGGTTGACATTGTGTGTTCTGTTGATAATGACTAGACAATGCATACTGACTTCACATAAAAAAATCTTTCACAATAAAGAATTTTTCCATAATAATATAAACATAAAACACACATAATCTAATAAATGATAAACATATGAAACATATACACCAAAAATAACAAAAAAACAAAACAAGGCATTAAAATCCATTATCTCTCCTCGTGGTCCCCGATGCCTTCTAAAACACCAGAGTTTGATTGCATATTGAGAAAGAAAAATTTGGAGTGAGATTTTTGTACTTTTAATTATTGTCACATGCTTACATGTTATAAATTTTGTTTCCCTTGCCCTTTTCTTTCGGTGGAAGTAATTTATATAATATATTTGGGCATTGAGATTGTTTTTCAAATATATTCTACTAGATGTTCTTCTACAATCAAATAAGTCTGTATAGTTTGAATGGAATATGAACTCTTCCGTAGAAATTTTATGATTTACACACTATTTTTTTACAAACTTCTTATGCTTTATCTTTGGTTGAAGCTATTGTGATCTCGCTGGAGCAAATTAGTTCATTAGCAAGTTGTATCCTCACAACTAATGTGCTTATCGTCTTCTTCTTTGGTTAGTCTCTACACATTTTTATGATATCAATCATCTTCTCTTCGCTTCTGCCTAGATGATATGTCCAATAAAAAGTTCTGGGATCTACCTCAAACTTGCTTCTTAGGCAATTGATATGAGCAAAAGATTCCAATTTAATACAAGAATAGAATAATGTATAAATAAACTTTGATGTCAATCACAATTCCACAATTTGGCATTCATTTTTAGCAATATAGTGTTGAATTATTCGAGTAAAGACAAAAAATATTTATCTTTATATTTTTTTTCAAAACTGATTTAAATATCTTTTCCTAAGACATTTGCACTTTATATATTGTCTACAATGAACACTTTTTTTTTTTTTTGAGGTTTATGCCTAGGCCCGCGACACAAAAATGCTTGCAACCACCCAATTGTATAATTCTTAAAACCTTGAACTTGATGATAACAATCGAGATTAAAGAATGAATATTAGACAAACAGTTTACTACTTTTAGTTGCTACTTCAATCTACGATTTCACAAAAACTCCGGCCTTATATTATTGTGCTTCTTATTTGGTAATTGATGCTGTTGTGGTTTGGTTCATTACTAGATGGGCTCACAAGTAGATTTCAAACAGTGCTTTAATTTATTATTTTCAGTTTGATCTGTCCTTATATAACCTCAGGTTTTACTTTCTGTCTCGTTTCTACTTCTGGCATTCTAAAAGCATTATGCTGTTGTAATTCCTTTGACTTTTTATGCCTAAAAACTTCTTTAGAGATTATTTCTAGGACTGTGTAGGCCTTAAGTGATCGCTCATTATTGTAGGTAAGAATTTCAATGTATATTTTATTTTCTTGCTTCAATCTAATATTCTTATATATTTTCTTGATCTTAATTTTTAGTGGTGCTAAGGAGAAAACATTTTAAAGATTGTAAAATTGAAATATCATCAGATGAATACCTGAAGAGTTGAACAGGAATATTGACCAACCCTTGCTAAGTGTTTCAGGAGTAATGCAGCATCCAGAAAAAAAGATATGTTCAACATTTCAGAATAGAAATTCCATGATATGTAGAATAGGCCTATTTTTGTCTTTGATGAAGAGAAGAATAAGGATCTGGAAGAGACGGGAACATTGGTATAACTATCTTAATAGGATAAATATTAGTATCATAATATTTCACTGAACACAAGTAAGTCAAGCTAACAGCCTTGCCTATAACAACAGCGACCCTTTACATGCAAACTACACAAACAGCATTTCTATAACAAAAATTAATCTTAAAACTATGGCAAATACCAGGGAAAACTTAATTAATCCCAAGGCTTCGCTTAGAGAAGTATCTTAAACAATAATGATCGGGCTGTTTCAGAATGAATCTTAAACATCGCTCATCAATAATAATAAGTAGAAATTATAAATAGATCTACATATGGATGAGAAAAACAAATCAAATCATGTTGCGCTGAATCAATACACAACTGCAGTAATCCAGTACAATCATAACAGCACTTTCAAAGCATTTTATTGCCCTGATTATACATGAAAAGAAAAGTATAAATGTTACCGTTATCTGATTATGCATTTTTACTCCTGCTTCTTGCGGGTATAGAAAATGATATAGAAATAATCTCAAATCAAATCAACCATCTCATAAATATATAAAGATGGGCATTAAACAATATGGCCAAGATTTTGCATAACCTCGTTCATCAGGATGTAAATGTGAATTGAAATATTAATAATATAGTCCTGAAGAGTTTTAAGTTGCACACCATCATTGCCATCTCTGAATGCTGTGTAAACAGAAGATGAATAGGAAATTTAGAAAAGAAAGGTAAAATCTTGTTAAACCACCTTACAAAAATGATTAGACAAAGCATCCTCATGATTTAGCTGCGTATTGAGTAAGTTATGATGGACCAGCAAGATGAAGTAAACCATAAGTTTTATGATGGAACACCTTAAAATAAAGGCATAGATCAATGATTTTTCTTAGTCAAAGGCCACATGGCCCCCCCCCCATTTGATGAATCCATAAGCTTAGAAGCGGTCAACATATTTAGCTTCCCGATAAGATGGTAAGTGAAGACAAGTTTTCAAAACTGTAATGATGATGTTCAGCTGAATAAAATCAAAATTCCCTAGGCAAAATATCATTATATTGTAGCATGCACAATCTTCTATGACTGTCTGGCCTTGGCGCCACACATTTGCTTGCCAGAGTAGCCTATCAATATTCATAAGAATATCAGATGAACTTGTACTGTAAAAGCAACGCAGCATAGCACAGAATATATTACCAAACAAAGCCTGCAGTCAAGCGCTTTGTTGTTAAACATGGGTGATTTAAGTAATTCATCAAAACAGTAAGGCTTAGAGGAAAACAAGCATAAACCGGAAAAAAGGCCCCCCCAGAGTGCAGCATGGCAATGACCAATCAGAGTACGCTGATAGCTCCATATCTCCTAAAGGCTGCAAACTCACCCACTTTTTGATGTTAAGTTCTTAATCTATGCCATAATGCTTTTAACTAACAAGTATCAACATCAAAACTACACAAATTTCACAAAGCTTTAAAACTGAAATAAATGGCTGCTAATATTTGACACAAAATATCTGGCACTGCACATGGCAAACAAAACTAGACACTTTTAGCTTACTGTCATCTTAAAAAACACAACAAATGGAAACAGAGCCTTTGTGCAAAGAAGCATAAATTGATCCCTCTAAGGCAAAAAAGTCATGTTCGAACAGAAATCCAGAAAAAAATAAACTCATGGACAACAAATCATACAAGGCTCTAAGGTGAAAATACTGGATGGCATTTATCTAATTTATTTAAATAATGGCTCATGCTATTAAAGACATGTAAAAGTTCTCATGTATTGGATTCACCTTATCAAGTACCTTTGAATGCAAGTGGGTATAAATTCAAAGGGATAGACCCATGAGGCCTTTGATAGAGGAAAAAGCGTTAAACAGTACAGGGATCATAACACTTGCTCTAACTTTTGGCCCGTGTTGTCATCATCTTTAATTGTTTATATAAAGATCCAAAGATACTTAAATCTATCACACAATATGTATCAGCTTCCCCTTGTAAAAATATTAACAAGTAATTTGGTTAACATCACAACCACTAAAATTACATATTTATATCATTTTAATTCTAATTAATTTTAAATCCTTTTCTTCTAAAAATTCATGCATTGTTCTTAATTCAATTTATTTTAGTGAATGTCTTCCTCTAATTAAGAATTCTACTAAAAAATAAACACCATGGCACTCAACATTAAATAAATTTTGTAGCAATCTTTATAATTCAATACAAAATGTATGTACCACAATGTGTTACTATTTATAGTATGTAATTGAATTATTTATTATTCGTATATTCTGAACATTATGAGACGCATTTACTATATTTACACTTAATTGTTCTACTCTCTTGCTTATTTAATTGGTATCATTGTTTATCTTAAAAAAAACAATTCAAAAAATGTAGTCATGTTACAAATCTCTCCTTCAAAGCATAGTATCAGAGCTTGTTATCTACATGCTCATTGCAACTTTTTGATCAACTTTTTATCCCCCTCTCCACTAAAGCTGACGCACATGTGGCATCCTCCTAGCCAATCATACGTGAAGGAATCGATATATCACGATACGATCGTGTTTACTTTCTTGATGTAGTTTATTTGTTTATTTTTGTGCTTTTCCATTTTATACCCTCACTTGAGGGCTTTGTTTTATGTTTGCCCTAGGGGCAATTATGTCTTTTATTTTTCCTTCATGTAGTTGCTATTTAGAGCCGCTCCCCTTCTCTTGTATTGGAATAATGTTGATGTAATGAAAAATTTCTGAATTCCTTTTGTCTTTCTTTGCTTGGGAGCTTTGACCGAGACAAGAGAGGAGGCCTTGGTGAGGTTCCGACCGCAATCCCAAGCAGCTTCGCTCCGGCGAACTCTGTGGTTTTTCCCGCTGTAGTTTCACTGTTTCTTCCTCCCCCACCCATCCCCCATTTCCCGCCTCCTCCCTCAGCAAATCCCGGAAACCCGTCTTCCCCCCCTCAGTTTGTTTCCCTACAGCCGACCTCCCGATCTCCTCCTGAGCGCTGAACCCACTACCGCCCCCCCCTCTTTGCCGTTGGCTGGACCAGCCGCCGGCCCCAGCAAGGCCCCGCCCTCCCTCAATCAGCACGACTCCTTTCCTCCTGGTAGGCAATCCGCGCCGAAACCCCCAATGCTCAAAATTTGATTTCCAGCGCCTTTACTTCTCTAATTATTCTTTCTAAAATAATCCCCATATTTAAGAAAGATTTAATGGAGATCTCATTTATTCTGAATTCACAATTTCAAATCACTGATTTCTTTTATTAGAAAACGCTTCCTAAATTAATAAATCTGAAATTACAAATCAGATTTTAAATTGAACTCCCTTAGCCCACTAATTAATCTTTCTCCTTTATTGCTCTCCCTTGCATGGCGGCCCAATACATGGCCTTATTCTCTCTCTATACTTGCCACCTAAGCAAAATCTGAAATTAAACTGGAAAATCTGAAATTAAAACTTCAGATTTCTCTCTCTTGCCTCATTAAATCACCTCCCACAAATTGCTTCAATCAACTTCTCATAAGGAATGATTTTCCCACTTTTCTAAGTTACTTGGGGGATTCAAAATTCAAAACGAGGCTCCTAAACCTGCTCCAAATTGCTGTCCAGCAATTTTTCCTCCTAGAAAACTGCTGTCCGGGAACTCCATCCAGCCATGGTGCTGCCAGATCTGCTCCTATTTGCTGACCAGCACTCCTCCAAGTACTATTCCAGAGAATTCTGCATCTAGAGAAGACTCCACCTGCTGTCCCGAAGTCCAGAAACAGGAAATTGCTATCCTGTATTCCTAGAATCCTCGTTTTGCTGTTTTGGAGGCCTCCAAATCCATTCCAACCAATCCAGCCGAAGGTTGTCTCTGCTCAGGAGTCCCAACCGCAGCCACGTATCTTCTCTTTGGGTAAAGTTCTTTCTCCGACTCTTTTATCTTCGTAGTTACTACTCAATTGTGGTCTTAGTAGATTCATAACGATCACGTTAATTCTTCTCCGCTAAAGCCTAGTAATTAGAAGAGTTGTGTGAGGGATCTTTCATAGACTAATCTTATTGTTAGTATTGGAATTTATTGTTGGAACGATTCATGTATGCAATGTCGGATTAAGTTGGCTATCTTTTTGAACTTAACTTTTATTCATGTGATTTAACCTAAGCTAAGTGCATTTTAATATTTATCTTATCGTTCAATTCCGCATAAGATCTTGCCTATTATTGCCTCTAAATCTAAGCGTGCAAACTTTCATTAAAAAAAAATCATTTTCGCATGGGATAGTTTCACATCAAGAACTTTGTTAGTTAACTTTTAAAGAGTCACAGGATTAGCATCCCACTGTGAACATACGTAATGCAATAGTCATTGTTCTACTTCTCAATTTGCAATTAGCCTATTGAAGTTATTTTTCATCTTTCTACCATTCAGGCAACTTCTTTACTAGGCGTCAGTACCAAGGGTGCTGAGAAGCAAGGCAAAGTCTCAGAACTGACTAAAGCTGAGATCCTCATGCTTAATGAGCTCAAGTTATTGCCGTTAAAAATGATCTAGCCAAGCTACAGCTCACAGCTCCAGTGTGCACAAGCAAAGGAGAAATGGTGGCCCTCAGTCACGATTATTTATTCTCTGCAGATGCTGAACGTCATTCAGAGACCAATCAGAATGCGCTACATCATCCCTTGCTCTGTACTTCGGCTCGGTACTATAGACGTGGCGCATTCTTCTTGGTCTCCGAACGGTGTTTTGTGTCCGGTCTCCGCAAAGAATAATTTCTCCTCAGTCGCCCGGTCAAGCAGCACTTGCGCCGCCCTGAAAGCCCCCAATGTAACAGCAGTTCTGTACATATCATCCAGGCCGATCATGGATCGTCCTGGGACGATCAGTTCACAATTTGTTCCAGAATCTGTACAGAAGTTACAGGAATGATTTCCTGTAGAGATCGTCCGGGCCGATCTGGGATCGTCCCGGGACGACCAGTTCATGGCAAAATTCAGAGGGCAAATCGTTCAGGAAATTAATTATCGTCCTGAGAAATCGTCCCAGGCCGATTGGAATTTTGTCAGATCGTCCAGGACGATCGTGCGATCGGCCGGGCTGATCAGAGCATTTTTAAGCTGAAATCAGCTCAATTTCAAGAAAGAGAAAATAAAAAATATCTAATATTCAGTTTGAGGAGAGAGAAGGTCGAGGATAAATTTGGAAAAGTTGCTTTTCGGGCGAAGCCGGGCCGTTTTCGTCCGACGAAACAGTTCAAGAAAGTGTTGTACGCAAGGTAAGGCACATTCCGCCTTTTTCAATTTTCAGAACGGTGAAGTTTGAACAATTTTTCTGTCCGGATTTCGTTTTCGTTAGCGAATTTTGTCCGTATTTTCCGACTGGTTCAGTTTTTACCTCGTAACTTTTGGTATGTTATTGAAGTGCCGAGTGTGCACGTTTTGATTATTTTCTGGAGAATTTTGACCGGGTAATTTTGATTCGGCGGTGTTTTCTTTCGCCTGTAATTTCTGATAATTTCTGAATTTGTCTGGGCAGTAGAATAAAAGTTTATAATGTTGTTGTGAATGTTCTGTGGTAATTTGGAAAAATTCTGTTTCGGTGAATTTTTGTGTAAATTCCGTATACTGCTGTTATGCTGCCGGATTTTCGTACGATTTCTGAAATTGTCCGGATTTGTTCTGAAATGACATGCTCTGATTGTGTGCTATGAAAAGGGAGTTATAAGGGGTCGGGATCCTGTGAGATCCTGTCTGTGTCAGGGAAAAATCTGAAATGAGCTCTGAAATATGTTTCTGAATACAAGTTCCGGATCCGATGATAAGTTATGTTCTGGTGCTATAAGCACATATGTCCTGGTGCCATGAGCACAAAGGGAGGCATAAGGGGCCAGAATCCGAGAGATTCTGTCAGTGTCTGGGAAGGGAGGCATAAGGGGTCAGAATCCGTTGAGATTCTGTCAGTGTCAGGGAATCTGTTCTGATTTTTTATATGTGCTGAATTGATATGATTTCTGATTTCCGTACGATATAAATTGATCTGATCTGTATTATGATTCTGATATACGATTCTGTTCTGTTCTGATATGATCTGACTCTGATTTCCGTAAGATTCTGTCTGTTCTGATATGACTTCTGATCTGATATGATTTAATCTGATTTCTGATTTCTGTATGTTTTGTCAGCTCTGATGTAATGTATTTCTGTTTTGTTCTGATTTGATGCGATCTGTATGATTTCTGTTCTGATTTGATTCATTCTGTTTTGCTCTGTCAGTTCCGTATTCTGATTTCTGTTCGGATTTTTGTCTGATGTGTTTGATGTGGACTATGAGGATTTTGATTGGAGGTTTGTTGTCTTGCTGAGCTGTTGTAGCTCATCCTTGTTTTCTGCGTGGTTTTCAGGTTCTGGGAAAGGGAAGGAAGTTCAGGAGTAGAAGTTCAGAGTCTGATCCGTTATAGGTATTTGGTCCTTTTGATTTTTGTACAGTCATGGCTTTTCTGTTCTGCTTTTCTTTCTGTCTGAAAGCCATGAGCTGTATTTGTATATGATTCTTTTGAGGAAGAAAAAGATAGATGATCTGTTCCGCTGCATTTGATGTTTCTAGAAGCTCTGTGTGTGCGTCTGTTTCTGTCTGTATGTTTGGAAGAAAGTTCTGAAACAAATTCCAAAGCCAGATCCTGGAATCAGTTCAGTCAGTTTTGAGCGCGGCATCACGACCCGATGCGAGCGGGACCCATCCCGATCGGGTTGGGTCGTGACACCCAAGGCCCCCAAAAATCTGTTTGCTTAGTGAAAAAGGAATACTACAAAAGCCATTAAAATCTAAAATCTTGGTTTAGGAAGCCATGTGGGAGGGCAAGAAGCTACTTGGAACAATTTTTCTAAGGTGGAGAAGAAAACCAGTGCTTTCAAAATGAAGAAAAAAGATTCATTTAAATCTCATATAGTGAGATAAAGGCATTTTGTTGTTGTTGTTTATTCTGTTCAAACTCTCTTTCTTTCTTCTTTTGTTATTTGCTGTAATTTTTGACCTTACTAGATGAAAGAATTCTCACTGTTTTCTTTGAAATTGATAGACGATATTTCTTCTTGTTCTTTTGAAAGCCTATCGATAACAGCCATTTCAATACAAACTGAATTCCATTATCTTCTTCTGTTCTTGGAAATAAGCCAGAGGGGCGCCTAAAAGAGATAAAAAAAAGTTATGAACATGTTTAAAAATAAAGTAGGGGCGTTAAAATGGGTTGGCTGGTCGGATTTTAATCTGATCCGAAATTGACCCGATTCGAATCTGACATGATTATTAATGGGTCAACGATCCGATCCTCTAACAACCTGAGTGACCTAAATATAACATGTTAATATGTTTTGTTAAATAGTTTTTTTTTTTAAATTTAATAACTATAAAATTTAGGATATTTGATAAAAAATTGAAAGATTATATCCATAATAAAAAAAAAAATAAGAAAAGAAAGATATTAAAGTGATTATTTTCGGATGAGAAATGAATTTGTAAGTCAACTCAAATTTAACCCATTTGATAAACGGGTCAGAAAATTCAATCTAAACTCGACGTATATAAGTGTTCTCTACATATTGGTTATTTGATGCAGATGTGATCTGATTTGATTTTATTAGATTAGATCATATTTTTTCCATTGAAAGCTAATTTTTCTTTATGTAGAAGGCATATATGTTGTAATTTGAGCAAGAACCTGAGCAAAACAATTATAATTCTTTTATATGCTCCAAAAACCCTTTCATTAAATAAGTACAGAAATCAATACTTTTAGGAACAATTTTTTTTTTCACAGTGGTCCCTTGAAATAGCTTGTGGTTGAAATGGTCATTATCAACAGAAGGCAAGTTGGACTTGGAACATCTGTGTCAAATCAATTTAAAGCACATCTTTTGGGAGTCTTTGTGCGATGAAAACTACAAAATAATTAAAAAAAGAAATCTATGATTCCTTGTTTTCTTCCCACATTGATGATTTCTTCTTCTTCTGCTAAATTCTTTACCTGTTGAAGTTTAGCTTCTTCTCTTTCCTTTAGCAGAATGAGATGGTGGAGATTATCATTTGGTATTTACATCATCCACTTCTTTCTCTTCTTCTCTTTCATGGGATTTGCAGCAGGCCTTCAAGATCAACAACTCTGCAATATTTCATCATGTGGAGGTCTTCAGATCCAATTTCCTTTTCGCCTGAAAGGAGACCCAGCAAAATGTGGAGATCCAAACTATGAACTCACCTGCAGTGGCAACAGAACTCTCATGGAGTTCCAGTCAGTTCAGTTCTTGGTGAAGAACATCGATTATGCAGGCAATACTATCCAGGTTATTGAGACTGGCCTGCTACGAAGCAACTGCAGTCTTCCCCTCAAATCTTTTGGAGCAAGTTCTGTTTCAAGATCCAGATACTATCAGTTAGAGTCTTGGTATTGGATTAGCTTAATGAATTGTTCGAAGAAGCTAACTTCTCTGAATTATCAGCTTTTTCCTTGCTTAAGTCAAGGAGATTCATTTGTTTATGCTGTTTCTGGTTATTTAGTAACAGATCTGGCACCTTCCTGTAGCCTTTTGTCTATGATGCCAGCAACTGATACTTCTGCAACTATTTCAAGCCATTTGGATCTATTTCAAGCCATTCATAGTGGATTTTCTTTATCATGGTCTACTCATGGTTTTACTACATCCATGCTAATAAGAAGGTGTCTTCGAGATTCATCCAGGTAAGAAAAGACATGATACAAAGTTGTGTTTTTTAGGTTTTATTTGGGATGTCTTTCTTACTGCTTCTTAAAGCAGCTTTTTAGTACAATAATTAAATTTTTTTCTACTAAAAAGTTGCTTGAAGAGCTTAAAGAAAGCCGTCCCAATCAAGGAAAATTATTAGGTCCGGTCACCGGACCTATCTCTGCATTCGGACACCAATAGAATGTTGACAGTTGACAGTTGGAACTTCCACGTGGAATTTTTTTTGTTGTATTATTCTTCTTTTATGTCTTATCAGCCCGAGCGACCCACCCTGCCTGAAAACACGATTTATTTGAAATTATGAATACCAAAAGGCGGGAAGAAAGCTTCGACCATACTTGCCACACTCTCTAACATCAGTTCTCAGCAGTTCTTTAAATACTTCGGCATTTTCATTCTCCAGGAGCTCGTCGATGGCAGGCGAAGTTGGGAAAAATCTGTAGTAAAGGTACGAGAGAAGTTACACCATTCTTGCGACTTTGTTGCGCATTTACTTGCACTTTACTTGCGCTTATTTTAATAGGATGCTCATTTGTATTTTGTTAAAACCTAAACCCTAAACTAAGCTATTTTGTATGTGCGCTTTATGTTGATCTTTGGTTGAACTTTATCCAGGGCTTAGGCATTGTTGTATATGAACTTTATGAGATTTTTGCGCGCTTTACGTAAGCTCTGAGTGCGTTTTACTTGCGCTTTGTGTGCGCTTTGTGTGCACTTTGTGTGCGCTTTAGTTAAGAGATATTTATTTTAATTGCCTTTTCAGATGCCTTAACAACGGCCTGTTACTTCTCGTTGCTACGTAACCACTTTCAGAGCTATTTGTGATCATCAATTTGAACAAATATCATGCTCATCAATTTGAACATCTGTTTAACAATCTATCATGCTCATTAATTTGAACATTCCATGCGAAAATGTGGTCATCAACTTGTCGATCTTTAAATAATTGAATTAAAGAATTAGTGTCACCATATTCAATCCTTGCTATTTTCTCCTTCTGAATAAAATTGTAGGCATCCCTTTTAGAGAATCCAACATTCTCGTATCCTCCGACTTCCTCTGCAAGATAGGCATATGCATCAACGGTTCTAATCCCTGTATCTGTCATTGATTTAAGGATGGAAGCTTTTTCCTCAACAATATTCCTACATGATCTTAGAAGGTGCTGGTTGGCTGGGCTAGCCAATTCATGGTTATGGTATTCAATAAATTTTTTGACATGCCAGTAACCATCTTCATCAATTGCAAACCTCACCATAGATGGACATCTAGTTCTAACATCTAGTTTAGTAAATTTCTTTTTTGAATTAAGATCAATATTTTTCTTGAAACCAGCTTTTGAACAGACAAAGTCTTTGGATTTTATCTTCCTAGAATTTGGCCAGAAACTGTGATGATTCTTCCGGACGATAAAGCCATTATCATAGGCATAAGTACAATAACATTCATATGCTTCTCTCTCATCTTTAAAAACAGCCTAAAATAAGAAACGAAGATAATAAAGCTCATATAAAGCACAACAAAAGCGCACATAAAGCACAGTTAAAGTGCAATAAAAGCGCACTTATTTTTACAAACACTACGAAACATGATGTTATGTTTTCTATCTTATGTAAATTAAAACATTAATGACAGCTGAACAAAAGTTTTTTTGCTTTTTCGCCTAAAACCTAAAACGACCTTCGAAGAAGCTGAGACTCTAATGAGCTGAAATCTGCTGAACAATTGTTTCCCTGTTTCTACACACTTTTGTTTTATAACTTTCAAGAAGTATATTCTTACTGTCAATATATTATTGGCGATGAGATTTAAACTTACAGATATGTTGAAACCTGCAGAAGTTCCAGCTATTTGACTTCCGATTCATGCAACCCTTCCCCCTCTCTTTCCCTCTTCGGAGAGCATTCCATCTCTTTTTTGCAATATTCTAGCTTGTTTTTTTCCTTCAGTACCAAGCAAAAGCGATAAATATTTAGATCTTTGGCGGGTTTCTAAAGATAGCGTCAACCATACTTTTAAAATGAAAAAAATATTGGGCCTGGTCGGGTCGGGTGGGGATGATATACATTAATTAAAAAATTATATTTAAAAAAATTCACATCCAGCTGTCAACATTCTATTAGTGTCCGAACGCAGAGATAGGTCCGGTGACCGGACCTAATAATTTTTCCCCAAACAAAGCCTTAGTTTCTTATATGTTTTCCATGGACAGCTTCTGATCTTTGAACATATTCCAGCATGTTTCATGACAATTTTGAATCCAGCTAGTTTCTATCGTTGATTCCAGCAGTTTTTAAGGCTGAGATGCACTTTCCAGCCTGCATTGAAGATTATACTGGGTTTAACAGCCATTTCCAGCTGATTTTCCGCCTGTCAATAGTTGTTATAGTTATAATAGAGATTGTTCATCTTGTGATAGGTAAGGAAGAACTAAGAAGCCATGAATAATTAATTTTACTGTTTATTTTCATTGTCCACAAATAATAAAGAAGCTTATGTTGTTTCTGTTTACAGTGTTGCTGATAATAGGAAGACTGGTTTTTGCTCCATTAGCTCTCTGGACCTTCCTTGCTCATAAATTCTGGACAATCTTGTCATCAGACGATGCTGTGGAGAAGTTTCTGCAAGCCCAGCAAAGCCTCTCGCCAACAAGATATGCATATACAGACATTATTGCCCTCACAAGACACTTCAAAGAACAATTGGGAAGAGGAGGATTCGGCTCAGTTTACAAAGGCGAGCTCCCTGGTTCCCATTTTGTAGCTGTTAAGTTACTCTCTGCGTATTCCAAGTGCCATGGAGATGACTTCATCAGTGAAGTCTCCACAATTGGAAGAATTCACCACCTGAACGTCATTCGGCTTGTCGGATTCTGCTCAGAAGGTTCAAAAGCAGCACTTGTCTATGAGTACATGCCTAACAAATCACTTGACAAATACATCTTCTCCTCAAATAGATGCTTTTCATGGCAGAAACTTAACACCATAGCTCTTGGTGTGGCTAGAGGTGTTGATTACCTTCACCGCGGCTGCGACATGACCATTCTGCATTTCGACATCAAGCCTCAGAACATTCTCTTAGATCAAACCTTCGTCCCCAAGGTCTCAGATTTCGGGCTTGCAAAGCTATACCCAAAGGAGTATAATGTAGTCTCCGTCAGTGCTGCAAGAGGAACAATTGGATACATTGCTCCAGAGCTCGTGTCAAGGAACTTTGGAATCATATCTCATAAATCAGATGTGTATAGCTTTGGAATGTTATTGATTGAGATGGCGTCGGGTCGAAGGAATGTTGACACCAATGCTGATAGTTCAAGTCAGAACTATTATCCTTCTTTGATATATGATAAGCTGAGTTATAAAGCTAAGGAAGAGATCAAATTTGAGAGTTTGGAGATGAATGAAGTGGAGAAGAAGCTGTACTTAGTTGGGCTTTGGTGCATTCAAATAAGGCCATCTGATCGACCTTCTATGAATCAAGTTGTGCAGATGATAGAAGGAGATGCAGACCACTTGGAATTACCACCAAAGCCTTTCTTCTCTTGGTCATCTTCAATCTCTAGAACTTTGCATTCTGATAGCACTGCTACTACACAACTGTCAGTTATTGGGAAGATGATAGCAGCTGAATTACATTAATATATTAACATAAAAAAACACTCTAAGACACTTGTTAATAAGCTCGTGAAGTGAGCTTATTAAGTCATGAGTTTGAGTTGGAGCATATGCTCGAGCTCAGCCCAACTCGACTCATATGCTTGTTGAACTGCTCGTTTAAATTAGAGTATATTTTATAATAATATAATAAAATATACTAAGTATTTTTAATTGTTAGTATATTCAAGTGCGCTCCTAGTAATTTTTGAACAAGCCAAATTCGAGCTCGTGTCAGGCTCGAGCTTTATAAGAATTAAATGAGTTTAACTCAATTAGACAAATACTTGACTTTAGTCGACTCGTTCACACCCTTAATTACACTATTGTAAATCAAATCAAAATCAAATTTACTTATTTATTAAAAATCTATATTTGATATAATTTTTTAGCTATAGTTTGCGAATTTATTAAATTAAATAATAAATATTTACATCGCATACCTTAGACATGATTTTTTTTTTCCAATTGCACACTCAACTACCCATGTACCCATTAACAAGTCCACAGGCTTGAGCAATATTAATGGGACCCGGTATAGATTAACAGCACCAAAACAGTTAAACAGGTCGATATCAACCCGTATTCTACCTGTGTAAAATTTATAATCTGGATTCAAGGGTAGGTGAAAGGAAGAGGGTAGCTGGTTATTGGGTAGGTGTATTGAATGGACCCCACCATCTTCGTATTCGGCCCACAACATCTTCTCACTTTTACAACGAATAACAACTTGACACGTCACAATGATATTGGAGGATTTCAATGCAAATCACCTAAAATTATTTTATTCAGATATTAATATCTCTAATAAAATCAAGAAACCTTAAGACTTTTCACTTATGCTCATTTAGGATAGTTTTTTTTTTTGTAATTATTTTGAAAGTTGTTATAAAACGTAATTTTCTAATACAAAATTTTTTAAAAGCAGCAAAAAAATAATGGCACATATAAAATATCATTGTGATCTGAAAAATAAAGCAATAAAAAATCTATTCCAAATGAGAGAAATTATTCTATGTGGCGAAATCTTTACACGTAGAGTGGACATGTATATATATTTTTTGGGACATTTAGGCCATTTAAGGCAAACTCACACACACAACGCATACATAGAGACTCGAACCTTAGACCTCTTAGTTGGAAGCCTTAGCTCTCAACCAATAGGCCAAGGAGAGTTGTGTGACATGTATATATTCAATTAGATTTCTTTTTTTTTTTTTTAATTTATGTCTTGTCAGTCCGATTGTCATTAGGATTTGGATTGCAATGGGGATCTTGCCTGTGATGGGTCTCACGATATGTGATAGTCTATCCTTGATAGCGAGGAAGTGTGGAAGATGAGATAGGTATTAGAATGAGAACACATTTATTATTTTGTACTTGAGCTCATTTTACACAACATGTAAACTAGCTCTATAAATACTGTAAATTCATTTTACATTTGAATATAGTATTTTCCCTCTTCTTTCTTTCTCCCTGTGCTCCGTCTCCTACCTTCTCTGTCAGCTCCCTCGAGATCAAGAATCTCCTTCATGGTATCAGATAGCCAGTAATGGGCGATCAAGAGTCTTCTTCCACTCTTCCTCCCACTTCTTCCACTATCGCCGGATCAACAACAGAACTTGTTCTTCCGACGACTCTCAAGTTCATCATCTCAAATATCAAGAACTTGATTTCGAATACTCTCACGGCGGACAACTACGCTATCTGGCGTACACAGATCTTTCAACATCTTTCTGCGAATGGCTATGCCGATCACCTCACAGGCAAAACGCTTCCTCCGCCCGATTCCACATCCTCTGCTCACGCGCAATGGCGACTAGTCGACAACAATTTGATTTATGCGCTATTCTCCACAATTTCTCCGACCATTCTACCATATGTCATTACGTCCACAACGGCGCATGAAGTTTGGGCCATTCTTGAACGCCGGTTACAGTCGACCAGTCGATCTCGCGTTATTCAACTCAAGAACGAGTTGCATCATATCCAAATGAACAATCAAACTATGCAACAATACCTTGCTCAAGTCAAGAACATTGTTGACAACATTGCGGCGTCCGGCACAAAGATTGACCCTGAGGACATCACGCTCTATATTTTAAATGGACTCCCCGCCACCTATAATTCTTTCAAAACTTACATTTGCTCCTCCTCACTCCCTGCGGACCTAGACGCCCTCTACTCGCTTCTCTGCAGTGAGGAGATACACGTTAATCACGACATCAAGAAAGATCAGCTTGCGACGACGGCTGCCTACTACGCTACTTCCTACAATCAAATGCGGAACAAGAACAGCAAGCGTCCCAACAAGCAACGAAACAACACCACTCGTAATCCGAACACCAACGAACCCATATCGACGCAAGTCTCAGCTACTAACACCCGCCCCATCTGCCAGATTTGCAGTAAAATTGGTCACACGGCGAATAACTGTTGGCATCGGTGTAATCTTTCTTATGCTCCACCGTCCACACCTACAAATCGAGCTCTTCTTGCCCAACCGACGCCACTGGCTCCTCAATCTTGGGTTCTTGATACCGGTGCTTCCTCACACATGACGACGGATGGCTCGAACATTCAATATCCCACGGCTTATCACGGTCACGAATCTGTCTCTGTGGCGAATGGCTCAGCTGTTCCAATACAGAACTATGGCCAGGGGATTCTTCCCCTGCCGGATTCGTCTCGTAAGCTACATTTATGCAATTTACTCCATGTTCCCGATCTTACACATAATCTACTTTCTGTATCTAAATTAACATCTGATAATTCCATCTCTATTACTTTCGATTCTAATGGCTTTGAAATTAAGGATCTGCAGAACCATCAGCCTCTTCTTCGTGGACGTCTGCATAACGGGATTTACATGCTACAAGTTGCTCCTCCGATGTCTTCCACAGCTTTTCAAGCAACGACCGTCTCCTCGTCCATCTGGCATGCCCGTCTCGGCCATCCCAGCAATCGCATCTTGAATTCTTTAGCTAACAACATTTCGAATTTTTCTGCTTTACCCTCTGACTTTCATTGTGAAGCATGTAATATGGCCAAGAGTCATAAACAATCTTTTAATAGAAGTTCTTCGTCGACCTCCCATCCATTCGAACTTATACATTCAGATGTATGGGGTCCGAGGAAACTTCCGTCTTTGAATGGTTTTCGGTATTACGTTGTTTTCATTGACGATTATACGAGGTTTTCATGGATTTACTTTCTCCATCACAAAAATGAGACCTTAGCTAAATTTAAAATATTATGCAGTTTTCTTAAAACCCAATACTCTGCTACACCGAAATGCTTCCGTTCGGATGGAGGCGGAGAGTTCGTTAATCAAGAGTTCACCGCCTACCTCAACGACAATGGCATACAACATCAACTCAGCTGTCCTTACACACCTGAACAGAACGGCATGTCAGAAAGGAAGCATCGCCACCTCTTGGAACTTACTCGCGCACTTTTGATCGCATCCAATCTCCCTGATCAGTTCTGGGCTGATGCGGTATCTACAGCCAATTACCTAATTAACTATCTCCCCACCACTGCTCTGTCCCTTAAATCACCTTATCAACTACTTCATAACAAAAATCCTGACTACTCCCATCTGCGAACTTTCGGGTGTCTCTGCTACCCATGGCTGCAACCGTATACCACCACCAAGCTCGCACCGAGATCTCTACCTTGTGTTTTCGTGGGTTACTCACCACATCACAAGGGGTATAAATGTTACGACCTTACCAACCACAAATTATACATCTCCCGTCTTGTCGAATTTCACGAATCAATTTTCCCGCTTCGTTCAAATGATACTACCAGTCTTCCACTTCATCCGACTAACACCACCCAACCTTCTCCGCTTCTTCTCGTACCGGTCTCGGCTACTACAACATCTATTAATAACGCCAATACAGAGTCTGCCATTCCCTCAACTCTTCCTCAGTCTATATCACCTACTCCGGCTGACACCTCTACAGACAAGGCTCTCAACGGCAATTCACAGAATAACCAAGCTCAGATTCGACCTCATCATCCTATGCAGACCAGATCAAAGTCGGGGATCTCAAAACCCCGCCAATTACTTACTCTCCTCAGCAACACCAGTGTCATGACAACTCCAACAACTTATAATCAAGCCTCCAAACTCAAGCACTGGCAAGATGCTATGACAGAAGAATACAATGCGCTTTTAAAACAAAAGACCTGGACGTTGGTTCCAAAACCGAATAATCACCGGGTATTAGGATGCAAATGGACTTATAAGACCAAACTCAAACCGAATGGTCAAGTAGATCGCTACAAAGCACGGTTGGTGGCTCTTGGCTATGAGCAAGTTCTGGGTGAAAATTACAATGAGACGTTTAGCCCGGTTGCTCGGATGACCACCATACGCATGTTACTCACACTTGCTGTTAACCGCAATTGGCCTATGCTTCAGCTTGACGTGTCCAATGCCTTCCTACACGGTGATTTACCAGATGACATCTACATGTCACAACCTCGCGGCTTCACCGATCCAACTCAACCCGACGCTGTATGCAAACTTCACAAATCCTTATATGGGCTCAAACAAGCGCCGCGACAGTGGTTTCAGAAAATCACAACGTTTTTACAAGCCCGTGGATTTGGGTTTAGCCGCTCTGATCCCTCTTTACTAATCTATAATCACAAACAAATTTTTCTTTACATTTTACTGTATGTTGATGATATTCTCCTTACAGGAAATTGCTCTACTCATATCAATAATCTCCTTCACGATCTTCGCTCTCAGTTCGCTCTCAAACAACTGGGACAAATAAATCTATTTCTCGGCATCCAGATCAGCCGCACTTCCGACGGCTTCTTTCTCCATCAAGAACACTATGTCTCCAAACTTCTACAGGAAGCGGGCTTCGCTGATTGCAAACCGTGCCCGACACCCATCACTCCGACCAACAGGCATTCACAGCATCAGACTGAATTGTTTCACGATCCATCAATGTATCGTCGATTGGCTGGATCTTTACAATATCTAACGATCACCAGGCCGGACATCTCGTTTGCTACCAACCAAGTATGTCAGCACATGCAGTCTCCGACCACAGACGACTTCATCCAACTCAAACGTATACTTCGCTATCTCAAAGGAACAGCTACCTTTGGCTTACCAATCACGCCCGGCGATACAACTATCCAGACTTACACCGATGCTGACTGGGCATCGGACCTTTCAGACCGTAAGTCCATTTCCGGCATATGTACTTTCATCGGACCCAATCTTCTATCTTGGTCTGTTAAGAAACAAATCACGGTGGCGAAATCTTCCACCGAGGCGGAGTATCGCGCCCTATCAGCAGCAACTTCTGAAGTTATCTGACTAAGACGGCTTGCAGCTGAACTTCACCTAGATTAGTCGTCTCCAACGATCATTCACTGTGATAACATTTCTGTCATAGCCATAGCCAAGAATCCGATCTTTCATGCTCGGACGAAGCACATTGAGATCGATTTTCAGTTCATTCGGCAACATATAGCTTCAGGAAATATATGCATTCAACACATTTCCTCTCATGACCAGATTGCAGACATTTTAACTAAAGCCTTCAACATTTCTCGTTTTAATTTTCTTCGCTCCAAATGTCATGAGTTTGAGTTGGAGCATATGCTCGAGCTCAGCCCAACTCGACTCATATGCTTGTTGAACTGCTCGTTTAAATTAGAGTATATTTTATAATAATATAATAAAATATACTAAGTATTTTTAATTGTTAGTATATTCAAGTGCGCTCCTAGTAATTTTTGAACAAGCCAAATTCGAGCTCGTGTCAGGCTCGAGCTTTATAAGAATTAAATGAGTTTAACTCAATTAGACAAATACTTGACTTTAGTCGACTCGTTCACACCCTTAATTACACTATTGTAAATCAAATCAAAATCAAGTTTTCTTATTTATTAAAAATCTATATTTGATATAATTTTTTAGCTATAGTTTGCGAATTTATTAAATTAAATAATAAATATTTACATCGCATACCTTAGACATGATTTTTTCCCAATTGCACACTCAACTACCCATGTACCCATTAACAAGTCCACAGGCTTGAGCAATATTAATGGGACCCGGTATAGATTAACAGCACCAAAACAGTTAAACAGGTCAATATTAAACCGTATTCTACCTGATAAAATTTAAAACCGGAGATTCAATGGTAGGTGAAAGGAAGAGGGTAGCTGGTTATTGGGTAGGTGTATTGAATGGACCCCACCATCTTTGTATTCGGCCCACAACATCTTCTCACTTTTACAACGAATAACAACTTGACACGTCACAATGATGTTGGAGGATTTCAATGCAAATCACCTAAAATTATTTTATTCATATATTAATATCTCTAATAAAATCAAGAAACCTTAGACTTATCACTTATGCATTTAGGATAGTTTTTTTTTTTTGTAATTATTTTGAAATTTGTTATAAAACGTAATTTTTTAATACAAAATTTTTTAAAAGCAGCAAAAAAATAATGGCACATATGAAATATCATTGTGATCTGAAAAGCAAAGCAATGAAAAAGTGAAAAATTATTCCAAATGAGAGAAATTATTCTATGTGGAGTAATCTTTACACGTAAAGTGGACATGTGGATATTCAATTAGATTTCTTTTTTATTTATTTATTTATGTCTTGTTAGCCCGACTGACATTAGGATTTGGATGGGGATCTTGCCTGTGATGGGTCTCACGATATGTGATAGTCTATCCTTGATAGCGAGGAAGTGACGAAGATGAGATAAGATCTCATTGGTCACAGGATCAATGATTTGTAATGGTTGACTCGGGGTGTGAATTTATCGAGTAAAGTCGAATATTTACCTAATAAATTCAAACTTGTTTAATTTTTTACTGAGCTCGAACTTGAGTACTTATTCAAAAATTATTAGGGCCGAGAAATAATTAAAATTTGGTATAAATTAAATTTAAACAATTGGCTCTACAAACTCATAAGTCGAGCCAGATTAAAATAGAGCTCATACAATATACAAGTTTTAGTATAAGCTCAAGCTCGAACTCATGGCTCAGCTCATGAGCAGGTAAAGAGTCGAGTTCAAGCCAGATTATGAGCCAACTCGGCTCACTATATTATATGAATAAGCATTAAAGTTTAAAAATTAAAATTAAAATAAAAAAATGAAAATATAAATAGAATGACTTTAAATATTAAATATTATGTTATGTATGCAAATTCCCTTATTATATATCCGAATTAGAGAATGGAAGCCACTCGATCTTCTCCTTCCGCTTCCAATCTCAGTTCTGCTCAGTTCTCCTCAGCTAGAAATGGAGACCGATCCTTCTCCTCTGCAACCCCAAACCCCCGATAGCTCCGAAGAGCAGCAGAAGGAGATAACGAGTTCGCCCTCGAAATCCTCTCCGCCGATTGCTTCGCTGTCCCTTTCGCTCTCTACCAACCTCCTCCTCTCGAAGCCAACGCCGCCGGTGGCGACGGCGCAACCATTCGCGGCCTTACCCTCCCGTCTCAAGATCCCGACCCAGATCTTCTCCCTTACCCGCCTCTCTTTCTCTGCTTCCAGCGTCTCTACTCCAGCCCGTCCCTCAAATCTCTCGTCCTCCACCCCCGCCCTCCTGTCATCACCTTCCCCTTTTCTCCGCCGCCGCCCTGCAGATCCATCTGGTGGTGCTGCCGCTCGCCGATGCACCCTCCTCTGGTTCCGCTGCGACCTTCGTACACACGATAATGAAGCACTTACTGCGGCTAGTAATGAATCCCTCTCCATTCTACCTGTATATCTCTTCGACCCCCGCGACTATGGAAAATCCTCCTCCGGCTTCGACAAGACGGGCCCCTACCGTGCTACATTTCTTCTACAGTCCGTCGCTGATCTCCGTCGCTCCCTCCGCGCGCGGGGATCGGATCTCGTAGTTCGGATTGGCCGGCCGGAGAGCGTCCTCGTTGAGCTGGCACGATTGGTTGGCGCCGATGCGGTTTACATGCACCGAGAGGTGTCGCATGAAGAGGCGAGGACGGAGGAGAGGGTGGAGAAGGCGATGGAGAGCGAGGGAGTTGAGGTGAAGTACTTTTGGGGGAGTACGTTGTACCACATTGATGATTTGCCCTTCGAGCTGGAGCAGATGCCGTCGAACTATGGTGGGTTTAGGGAAAAGGTGCAGGGCTTGAATGTGAGGAAGACTATAGAGGCACTAGATCAGATAAAGGGGCTTCCATCGAGAGGGGATGTCGAGCCCGGCGAGATTCCGACGCTGATGGATTTGGGGCTTAATCCTGCTCCTGCAGTGACTCAGGTTTGTGCTGCCAGTCTCAATTTGATTTATTTTTTTATTGTTTCTTTGTTTTAATGGAATTTTATTTTGCAATGATTATTTCAATGCGGGCATCTAAGGAACATGCTGCTTGTTTTTTATTTTTCTTGTTTAAATTTCTATGATGGGAAAAAAGTGTAATTTTTGCTGGATGCTTGTAAGAAGACTGATCCGTGCATGCAAGTTCAACATGTATTTTGTAAGATATGATATCTGATGCGGGCATTTTACACATGAAGGGATAATTTACCTCCCATGCTATTTCCGTTTTGTTTTCTCTCCACTACTATAGTTTTACTTTTTCAGTTATGGTATTAATTTGTCAACTTTTAGCTGTTTGGACCTTTTTTCTGCAAGTTGCAATATGCATCTTGATAATGAATATATATCAAAGTCTAAGTAAACGAGAAAGATAGAATATGTGATATCTTTGGGTGTTTAAACATGTGTTATCTGTTTTCAACTTTCCTGCATCTTCTTCTTGCTTTAGTTCTGGTATCAGAGCTAGAAGCTGAGCAAGAATGGCCAATTGTAGCAATCGCAAGACCAACGACAATGATCGCAATCTGGAGGCCCTCTGGGCAGCACATGCTTGTATGGTAAGACAATTTGACCAAATGGCCTATGAGTTATTTTCGATTTTCTGAAGAGATGTGGCGTGGGTTACAAGCCATCAAAAAGGGGTTAGGTGCTCACCAAATCAATCATATAGTAGTGCCAACAACCACACCGTCTGCTAGGAAGACGTGTGTGGATCGTGATCAGAAGCGTACGTCTGCATTCCTGGAAGTCACTGATTCCTAAGATGATGTGGATAATTTCAATCATGCTAATGTGTTAGACTTGGATGGTGAAGAAATTTTCAATCACTGTCGGCAACCTAGAGTATATGACAGACACCATAGTGAATTTCGTGTGAAGCTTGCCATTACCTTTTTTTTTATGGTAGATTATATATTGAAGGTTATTTAGATTGGGAGAGAGTCGTTGAAACATTTTTTGAGTATATGGAAATCGAACTAGAGAAACAAGTAAAATATGTCGCCAGTTGGCTCAAGGGAGGTGCATATGTGTGGTGGCTACAACTTCTCCAATCTCGTAGGCGGGAAGATAGAGGGCGTGTACACAACTAGTATAGAATGAAACAACTCATTCGAGGTCATTTTCTGCCCATTGATTATGAGCAGTGATTGTAACTCAAGTATTAACACTGTATTCAAGGAAATATATCTTTAAGTGAATACGCCGAGGACTTTTATTGCCTAAGTGCCAGGAATAATCTAAACAAAACCACTAATTAGTCGGTGGTTCAATACATATGCGGCTTAAAAGATGCTATTCAAGATAAGTTGGAATTGAATTCAGTATGGACTTTGTTGCAAGTTGTAAATTTTGCTCTAAAAGCCGAAATTCAGCTCACTCGGCACTATTGCAATAATGCATTACATCGTCGTTCTTTTGAGCAATTGTTTGAAGTTGTTAAGCAAGGCCCCATTGCAATGAAGCTGCCGCCAAATTAGCTTGGATTAAGCCGTACCAATGGCAACCAAATGCTATTACAAAACGAACCAACCAAAACTGAAAGCACGGATTAAAGAAAATCCATACTCTAAACCCACTACGATCAAGTGATTCTAATGCTTTCAATAAGGATATAAATCTAATGAATGCCCAAATAGGCAACCGTTATAATTTGTGGAAGATAAAGAGGAAAAAGAACTAGATGTGGTTGATCCTGAAAGAGATCTAAAACATGAAGATATTGTTGGTGATGAAGGAGAACCATTTGTTTGTGTCTTAGAGAAGCTACTCATGACGCCTTGACAATCAAATAACTCTTGGTAAAATGTGATTTTCAGAATAAGATGTACCATAAACGATAAAGTTTGAGAGTTACTCATTGATAGAGGCTATATTGAAAATATTATTTCTCGCGATGTGGTTTATACATTGCAATTTAAAACCACAAAACGTCCTCACTCGTACAAGATTAGTTGGGTCAAAAAAAGGAATGAATATTTTGGCATCTGAAAAGTGTCAGGTTACATTTTCTATTGCGTAACAATATGTTTTCGAAGCCTTGTGTGATGTATTGGATATGGACATTGCCAAATTATTTTGGAAAAGCCATGATAGTTCGATGTGGGAGCTATTTATATTGTCGAACTACACGTCGAACTAGCACTTATTCCTTGGAATGAACAAGTAAAAGGCTACGACTGCTACTCCAACAAGCTAACAACAACATTACAAGCAAATCTAAGGTTGTGATGCACGTGGTCTCTGGAACCTCACCTTTGCATTCGTGGAAGGAATCCACTCTAATGTTTGCTTTAATTCTCAAAGAACATGTCACAATAAACAACTCCTCATCAAGGCATATAGAGATATATCAATTGCTTCAGCAATTTTATTATGTTTGCTCTGAGATGTTGCCCGATGTAATAGCTTATATTTTGACCCAAACAAATAATTTGTTTAGGAGTCATATGTCCAAATCACAAACCGTCTTCGCCATAATACTAATATTATTATGTTTTAATTATAATAATTTTTCTATAATTTTTTGTTATTTTGTGCAAATCTTTAAAAAATTGACAGCTACAAGTGGAGTATTGGGACCGTCAGATTTCTTTCTGCCAAATCAATTTTCAACCAAAGTGTTCCTAAAACATGATGAGCTATTTTATGGATTTTCTTTTAATTTGTAAAGCCCCAAAAGATTTTTATATAATTATATTTATATTATATTAATATTTTATTACAAATATCTTACTCCATCATCTTAATACATTAAATCCTTTTGAATTCCCTTCATTTGGCTGATGAGAGAAACAAAAATGAGAATTAGAGAGAAAATATGGGAGAGAGAAGAGAAAAGGTTAGATTTGGAGGCTGTAGAGCATTTTTGTTCGTTGGTCTTGTTGGGATATTTGCTCATCTCACTAGAAGGAACCATTATCATATTTTGATTTCAACAATTTGTTATTTTGGTATTTTTTTCGATCACATTTGTGTTTCCATTACTTAAAAATGAGGATGATTTATATTGATAAAACTTTCACTGTGTAACTTTTGGTATATGATAGATCTCGTCAATATGAGCATTTTAATAATAATATATCGTATATTTATCGGTTAAATTGGAAGCTATAATTTTTTGAAGTAAATGCGTGATAGTTAAATTTGATATATTTTCCTATATTTTTCTACCAGAGTTTTTATAAATCATCAATATAAACATTAACTAGCGAAAGCAATTTAAATCATATACATCAAAATATTTTCACTATTCATTTGCAAAATGATATTACACTAGCTAGGAGATCATTACAATTACTAATCTATTACAAGCTCTTAACTACAAAAGAATAGAAGGAAATGCATAACAAAATCTAAAGAAGAACATGACAATCTTTATTAGTATCATTGCTCACGATTCTGACCCATTCCTTGACCTGAAATCATTAAAATCTATATAATGAGCTACAAAGTTCACTAGGTAACAAGGTTTAAAATTGCGTAACTGCGCCTCGAGGCGATTTTCGTCCGTGAGGCGAGGCGTAAGCTTCGAGGCGGTCTGAGGCGTAAGCCTCACGGACACAGAA
>NW_021319337.1:754546-759157 GCF_001605985.2 Dendrobium catenatum
TAAGGCATAATTTGATAATTTTGTCCAGGCCGATCTGAGGATCGTGCTGACCGATAATTTAAAAATACAGTATACCTTAATTGTCTAAGGCGGCTACTTCTTTCTGTTTTGAGTGTATCGTCCTGGCCGATACACGTATCGTCCTGGACGATATGTTAATGTCGGCTACCTTAATTAAGAATTCTTATTTAGACTTTCTGTTTTAAGCTGATCGTCCAGGACGATATGAATATCGGCCTGGCCGATGTAGGCAAAACAGAAATTTTAAGTCTCTCAAGTGTGTGTGTGTGTAGGGTTACTTAGCATCAGTCTCTTGCCCATTACAAGTTGACTCAAAAGGTAAAATAGGTACAGACTGACTCCACCCTAAACCTACGCAATCCTGAACTGGCTTCTTCTTGATCGTCCGATCTTCGATTCCTGAAAAGTTAGAAGCAACAAGCAGTCCAAGAGAAACAGTGTTTGTCAATCATCAAAACATAAGCCATGAAAAGTAGATTTGCAATAATCTCCCCCTTTTTGATGATGGCAAACACAAGTAGGAAAATTAAAAAAAAAAAACATGTTCATTAGAAAATCAAAGTTACAACAGCTTTTTCCTACCACACTCTACTCCTCCTTTTGTCATCACAAAAAGAGGGTCCAGAAACAAAAGAAAAACATCACAAAAGACTAACAAGCAAACTACAAAAAGACAGGAAACAAACAACACAAAGTACAGACTAAAACAACGAGGGATCCAGATCATCAGATGGAGGTGGTGGAGGTGGGCACGATAAAGCTTACCCAATAGAATAACTCAGTTGGGCACGATAAAGCTTAGTGGGAGCGCAAGCGCTCATTGTCCCCATCTTAGATTCTCCCAATTTCATTAATCATTCGATTGGGGATTGTTTTATATTCAAATACCGGGTAAAGAGAAGCTATCTGATGACGAGCTCACTCTTTTCAGTAGTGTCTTGGCCTATCCCAAAGCGGAAAAGGTCAATGCCATCTTAGCTGTTGTAGTTTAAGATGCAAAAGATGAATGTGGAAAGGTGTCGTGGGTGGAAGAAGTTGGATGAGAACAATTCATTTCAAAGAAAACCAAATGAATGATCGATCTCCTTTTAGCTATAGTCGATGTTCGTTGGAAATGTTTAGTGGCCAGGACTTGATTCAAAGGTATTTTGCTCGAAGGAGGTCTGCTATTAAAAATCCCCTATTTGATAGGGACAATTTTTATATAACTCCAAAAATCAAGAAAAAAAGTTAGATTTGCATCTTCATGAATGCCTCGAAAATTGAAAAGAATAGGTCTAGGAAGCTAAGAATTGAAACTTAAAAGCCCATCAGCTCCATTGATGAAGATGAACAGCACTTTTATGCCTACTCGAGCTAGAAGAATATATTACCAATTTGTAGCTCGACTCAAAGATAGATGAAGCCATAAACATTCCTAAGGATGCCGGCCTAACTTCAAGGCCTTGTTGGTGGAAGGATCTAAGAAGAAAGTTCCAAGGTCCTGTAGCATTTTTTATTTGTTCAATTTAGAAGACTGCCAAGAGGGGCACCCTTAATCCTTCAAAGAATCATGCTATAGGGTGTTATCTTTCACCAACTACAGGCGTAGGTGGTAGTTAGCACAAGACAATTGCAGGAGGTGGAAGCAAGGCTTCAAACTTGCTAGTTTCAAGTGATGAAAAGGCTGGTGCTGTGATGACTGGACGGGAGGAGAGGAGAAAATAGAGGAATTAGAGAAGCATTCAAAATACATTCTATTGCACAAAATAAACCCATTAACAGGGAAATTATAGTAGGATTTATTGTAAATTGATCAATAGACAACATAAGAAGAAGCTATATTTTGGCTTCAACAAACTCTACGTAATAACAATAAAATTCAAAACGGACCTTATCTATTGCTAGCTAATTAGATAAGGCTTCATGGATTGACCGACTAGGTTATCTTATTATGGTCTCAAGCGTTATCTAATGGTCCATATGTCTAATCGACAATCTATCTTTACCAATTGACTTCTCATGACTTTATCATTAATCTCAATGGTGTGATGTAAGGATCACCACCAAGGCATCATTTATCAATGGATTGGGCCATCAAAACTTCAATGATTCAAATCCTTTTGATTTCTTCATTATTTGATGTTTAAATCATGATCATGAGTGATCTGATTGAGCATCCTCTTGGTTTGATCCATTTATTAAATATCAATCAAATTATCCTTTTTTTGTTTGGACTATTGATTTAAAGAGTTGAGGATGCCCAGGCGGATAAGTGGCTTTACTCTTAGAGACAAGATACGAACTGAACATACATGTGAAAAGGTTGTAGTAGCTCCAATGGAAGATAAGATTAGAGAGAATCGCCTTAGATGGTTTGGTCACATAAAATGACGACCTTCTTATGACCCGGTTAGGAAAGTAGATGTATTAGATTTGGCTTATGTTAAGAAAGATAGAGGTAGACCTGAAAAGAATTGGTTATAAAATATTATAAATGACCTATCTTTTTAGATTTAAATGTAAATTTGACTCATAGCAGGACACAATGAACAAAAATTATTCATATAGCCGACCCCATGTAGTGGGTTAAAGGCTTGATGACTAATGGAAGATACTATTGGCCATTTGGCCTATGTGAAGTCAACTATTGTGAAAGCTATATCTAGTGTTCAGTTAATTATTTTTTTATTTCCTTTATAGCCTCTACCTAAACACTACCTTTGTTAGGTCTCAAGTCTTGGATGAGAAAAGTGGAGGGTTGTGTTAGGTAGTCGTTATGACATGAATCTTTTAATACATTGTGTTAATATTAGGGCGTTCCCTGGAAGCGACGCATTGTGTGACCTGAATATAGTAAGAAGTATGCAATGGCCGCTGTATCGGCGCTCAGTTATAGTGTTAAATAATAAATAGCAAGGGTTCCCACATCATGATTGGATGTGGGCAAAGAAGCTAGTATATGAAACTGAAATTATGACAAGATCTTGGAATATAGGTTCACTTACAGGCAAATTAATGGAGTTAATGGATATTATGATTCATAGGAATATAAATATTTTATGCATTTAGGAAACTAAATGGGTTGAAGAGAAGGTTAAGGAGATTGATAGTTTATGATTTAAACTATGGTATTCTAGTAAAGGCCGTACTAGAGATGGTATATGTGTGATTATCGATAAGAGAAGGTTAAGGATATTGTTGTAAAAATTAATAAAACCGGAGATAGAATTATAGCAGTAAAGATTGTTGTTGATGCTATGATTATTAATATTATTAGTGTTTATGCTACTAAGTCATTCCAAAATGACTTAGAAGAATTAATGCAAAAGAGACCTCTTGAAAAAAAGTTTTTATTGGAGAATATTTAAATGGACATGTAGGTAGAGAGAAAGATGATTTTAAAAGCATTCATGGTGGCCAAAATTGTTCTATCTTTTTTGCAGGGGTTCTAAAGTTGAGTCAATTTATTGAGGGTCGTCCTAGCATCGTTATGAAAGATGAAAATGGAAATATCAAATGCACACCAATATTTTCTAGGATTGTATCATTGTTTGCTGAGCAAAATGAGCTCCAGTTTGTAGTTACTGGCAGACTTATCGGTGTCGGCACCACAATGGATCCTACAATGACTCGTGCAGATAGGCTTGTTGGCCAGGTTCTTGGTGAGGTGAATTCGCTGCCTGATGTCTTTGTGGAGCTTGAGGTCAGTTTTTTCTTCCATAAAAATTCTGTAACTACGTGATTTGGTGCTGTGTGAAACATTTGTGTTTGTTTTCTCTACCTTCGTCACAAGAAACCTTAAAAATCTCTATTATCGTTTCTTCTTTCATTACTCTATTTGAGATATCGCAGAAGTGCAACACTCTCAGTATATGCCAAGGTTTCTGATCTACTTATGCTGTAGAAGCAGCGAGATCACTGATACCCAAATACTCAACTATAGATTGAACCCGGATCAGGTCTGTTTATGGATTTAAATCTGTATGTAGTTAGGTTTAATTTTATTAGAAATTATCATTTTGTATAGTTTTGTGTTAACTTTCAATTAGATTGCAGGGTTCAGTTTGAATTTGAATTAGATGATAGGAGTAATTTTAAATTTTTTAACTTTATTTTTAAAAATAGTATATTGAGGATGCTATTTTCGAACCTAGTCATTTCATTTGATCCTTCTCCCCCCCTCTAAGAGCATCTCCAACCAAAAATCCCATTTTTCACTCCAAAATACAGTGAAACTAAAAAATGTTGTGATTCATCTCCAATCGAACTCCATTTTGGGCGCTTCTGCGAAGGTAACCGTCTTTCTCCTCTTTCGCGCGTTTTTTCGATAAATCCGGTTGAGACAGAAAAATCACGTAGGGGAACAGTGCAACACCAATATTGGCGTCGCACTGTTCACCCGCAAGCAAATAGAGGAAGATTTGGCGTTCGGTTGGAGCAACCGAACGACGTCATACACATATTTGGAGTTCAATTGGAGATACTCTAACTTGCAAATTTCTTTTTCCTCCCAATCTCTGTTTCACTGGAAAAAAAAAACTCCTTGACAAAGAGAGATGCATCTCTCTCTCTCTCTCTCTCTCTCTCTCTCTCTCTCCCCCCCCCCCC
>NW_021319337.1:759167-761197 GCF_001605985.2 Dendrobium catenatum
CCCCCCCCCCCATAGAAATCACAGATTTACGCCCTTCTCTCAACCACTCTTCTAAACCAGGAGCCTCTTAGTTCCTCCTCAAAATTTTTATTTTCTTTCACATCTGAAGTGAGAAATCAAGCAAAATTCAAGAGAAGGCAGAAGTAAATGATAAAAAAAAAATGATATTAACATAAGATAATAGCTCCATCAATCATCATTAAGAACTGATGAGGACATCGAAGATCAACGGCTACGATCGTGTCTATTCATTTTCATGTATTTTATTTGTTATTTGTACTTTTCCATTTATACCCTCACTTGAGGCTTTGTTTTATGTTTGCCCTAGGGGAAATTGTGTCTTTTATTTTCCTTCATGTATTTGGCTATTTAAGCCCTCCTCTTCCTCTTGGAAGGGGATGATGATTATTGATAATGAAATTTTTTTATGTTCTTGTTGATCTCTTAGTGAGTTCACGTGATCGCTTAGTGAGTTCATGAGAGGAGAAGCTCGAGGAGGGTAATTCGCAATACCCGTCAATCTTTGGAAGAGTCCGAGGTTCGCGGTTCTTACGATCTCTGTGTGAGTTCATTAGTTATCTCTATCTTTCTCGTATATTTTTGGTTATCTCCTTTCTCCCCTCTTCATGCACATTCTTCTTCTCCTCCATTGACTACCGCGAGCCAAGTCAAGAGTGGAAGAAGCCGAAACCTCCACTAGCATCTCCACCCTAGCTCCACCCGCCGGCCACCCTAGCTCCACCCGCCGGCCACCTTGCCACCGGCCTCTCCCCTCGCCGCCATTTTCCCCCACGCCTCCCTCCCCTAGCCTTCATTGGAATTTGAAATTTAAAATTCAAATTCTTTCCAAATTTGGAAGTTCCATTTATGGAAATTTTTTGAATGAATTCAAATTATAAATTAAATGAATTTGGATTTATTTAGAATTTTCATAGTCATCATTCATGTTTGGAAATCCCTCTCCCTCTCTCCCTAACTCTCTCTCTCTCTCCATACCGCCGGCCCCCTCATTGGGCTCCCCATTGATTTCCATCAATGCACCCTCTCTAAATTTTGAAATCTGAAATTGATTTCAATTAAACCCCCTCCCATCCCAATTAAAACTGAAATCTATTTCAGTTTTTCTACACAAAGCTCTCACCCTTCTCTCTCCACTTTGCCACTTAAGCAACAATTAAATCCCTCATAATTTCCATCATAACCGCCGGCCCCCTCCCTCCATTACTCCATTAATTAAGATTAATTTGAATTTCAAATTGGCCCCTTCCCTTTGATAAAATCTGAAATTAAAACTTCAGATTTCTCTCTCTTGCCTCATTAAATCACCTCTCACAAATTGCTTCAATCAACTTCTCATAAGGAATGATTTTCCCACTTTTCTAAGTTACTTGGGGGATTCAAAATTCAAAACGAGGCTCCTAAACCTGCTCCAAATTGCTGTCCAGCAATTTTTCCTCCTAGAAAACTGCTGTCCGGGAACTCCATCCAGCCATGGTGCTGCCAGATCTGCTCCTATTTGCTGACCAGCACTCCTCCAAGTACTATTCCAGAGAATTCTGCATCTAGAGAAGACTCCACCTGCTGTCCCGAAGTCCAGAAACAGGAAATTGCTATCCTGTATTCCTAGAATCCTCATTTTGCTGTTTTGGAGGCCTCCAAATCCATTCCAACCAATCCAGCCGAAGGTTGTCTCTGCTCAGGAGTCCCAACCGCAGCCACGTATCTTCTCTTTGGGTAAAGTTCTTTCTCCGACTCTTTTATCTTCGTAGTTACTACCCAATTGTGGTCTTAGTAGATTCATGACGATCACGTTAATTCTTCTCCGCTAAAGCCTAGTAATTAGAAGAGTTGTGTGAGGGACCTTTCATAGACTAATCTTATTGTTAGTATTGGAATTTATTGTTGGAACGATTCATGTATGCAATGTCGGATTAAGTTGGCTATCTTTTTGAACTTAACTTTTATTCATGTGATTTAACCTAAGCTAAGTGCATTTTAATATTTATCTTATCGTTCAATTCCGCATAAGA
>NW_021319337.1:768128-782069 GCF_001605985.2 Dendrobium catenatum
ACACATGTCGAAATTGCTGACGATGTCCTCATCAAATATACCATGCAAAAATTCAAATGCAATTGTAATTATAAAAATTAAAATTTTACCAATGGATCCTCTAGGTGCATCTCTATCACTTTGATGGATCAGACTGTATATTGTAGGTCGTATGGGTGGCAGTGTTGGTGTAGTAGACTGTGTAGGTCCTCTGGCTAGCTGCATCAAACTAGCAAAACTCACTGACATTATTACTATTGCACTTAGTTCATTTTGTGTATCTTGATAAATTTAACCCATCTATTCATTGATAAAATTCTTTTTCCTAATCAATAACACACAAATTCAACATGCAATTCAATTAATTAATACATAAATGACAAATATATACCACCCAACTTTTACCCCACTCATAATCACTTCCTATAATTCTGATTACAATCTAATTCTTCCAACAAACTCTTTGATACCAATTTTGTCATGCCCTAGTATCAAATTTGGAATAATTGTTTATTTATTATTTTAAAAATATACTAGAGATTCTATAAATTATCAATATAAATATTAACTAGCAAATTAACTAAAATCACATACATCAAAATATTTATGTTATTCATTTGTCAAAAATGATATTTACACTAGCTAGGAGAGCACTACAATTACTAATCTATCACAATCTCCTAACTATAAAAGAATAAAAAAAATGCATAACAAAATTTAAAGAAGAATCTGATGATCTTTATCAATATTACTGCTCACGATCATGATATTTTTCCTTACCTGAAATCATTAAAATTTACACAATGAGCTAACCAAAATTAGTCGAACAGGTAACCAAAACTATATCACTGTTTTTAATGCAAGATAAAAGAATCAATATATATGTTTATGTTCTAATCATTATCAATCATCAGTGTGCAGGTTATGAGTGATGCTCAAAGTAGATAGGCGGGACATAAGGAGACTGAAGAGGACATGTCATTGTAGATGTTCCATTAGTTGAAGCCCTCGTTGTTCAAGAGAGCTGTAGAGTGACTCATTATTGTGTATAGATAAGATATTTGACAACATGCAGTGCCCAGAGATTTCAAAAGTACCACATACAATATTTCTATTTGAAGGAGAAACATAAAGATGGTGGCTAAGATAAAAGAGGGAGAAATTTCAGGGCAAGATGAATGTGGAGATTTCTTGGGCAGAGTTTGTTGTTTTCAAAGATTGATTCGTACCTCTGTCAGCCTTATAGTAGATGCATGAGACTTTCATGAGATTGGAGTAGGGGAACATGATAATGATGTAATATTAGGCGAAGTTTACTGCACTGGAAAGGTACACATCACAATTGATCAGTACAACAGATGAGAAGTGCTATAGATTCTTGAGAAGAGTGCGAGGTAAATTGAGACATTCACTTGTACAATTGAGTATTCAGGAGTTTTTAGAGCTGGTTGAGAGAGCGAGACTGGTGGAAAATGACTTGGCTATTCTACTATTCAGACGTGATATGAACAAGAAGAGATCGAGAAATGACATAACTAGGAGAGAGAGCAATGAAAATATGGGTAGATTTTTAGACAACATGCAAGGATCTGCATCTGAGTCCAGTGTAGGGAGTGTACTGGAGTGTGCTCGATGTGGTAAGAGACAGTGGATTGTGTTTTCTGATGACTAGGCCGTGCTTTAATTGTTGGCAGCGAGGACACCCGATGGTTGATTTTCCAGTACAACGATAGAGGACATGATCCAATTTCAGAGGGGAACAAGCCATGCAAGGCTATAGACAGAGGACCATGTGATCTAGAGAATATAATGAAGGGTTTGTAAGCATGACAGATGGAAGAAGAGTGGTTGAAAATAGACAATTTCTTACAAATTTGATTCTGGGGTGTGACACTCGAGACCCTACCTCTGAAAACATTACAACAAATTGATTTGTCTCTTGAGCTGTACTTCCCAACCTTCCTCATTACACAATGAGTCTAAAGGAGCATTCAATTTTGCAACAAATAGTTGATGATTTACTGGATAAGAAGTTGATCCAGTTGAGCTCGAGCCCCTGTGAAGTCCCCGCTTTACTTGTTTCAAAAATGATGTTGTTGGCATATGTGTATGGATAATTGAGTGATTAATAAAATAAGTTCAAATTCCCGGTGCGAATAATTGAAGAATTCTTAGAGAAACTAGCAAGTTATACTATTTTATGATAATTTGACCTTCACAGTGGTTATCATTAAATCTGCATTTGCCTTGGCGAGCCATGGCGATAAGTTAAAGACAACATTCAATACTCGCCGAGGATTAAATGAATAGAGAGTAATGCTGTTTGGGTTGTGCAATGTCCCATCTACCTTCATGTGTTGGATGAATGAGGTGCTTAAAACCCATTTTGAATAAATTTTGTGTTGCTTACTTTGATGACATACTCGTCTATAGTAGTAGTACATTGGCGGAGCATTTATAGCACTTGACAAATAATTTTTAAACCTTAAGCGAAAGCAAACTATAACTAAACATTTCTGAATGTGAGTTTGCTACCCAAGTGTTTACTTCTTGGTTTTGTCATCTCTATCGATGGTGTCCAAGTAGATCTCAGAAAGATTGCAGCTATTGTTGCTGGCCAGCAGCACGTTCCGTCTTTAACATTCGAAGTTTTCATGGATTGACAAATTTTTATTGACAGATCATCTGAGATTTCAATATACTTATGACTCCCATTATTAATCGTTTGAAATTAAAGCAATTTCAATGGACTGAAGCACAACTGCGCATCTTTGAGGCAATTAAACATGTGTTGTCTTCGGCACCAGCCCTTGCCCTTCAAATTTTGAAAAAACCTTTAATGTTGATACATGTGCATCCAGTGTGGTGTTGGTGCAAAATTGCCTCAAGAACATATAGATTGGTTGAGTTTTTCAATGAAAAATTAAGTCCTGAAAAGCAAAGATGGTCTGTTTATGAACATGAACTTTATGCAATTTTTGAGCAATGGGAAAACTACTTATTACATCGACATTTTTTTCTATGCAGCGACCATCAAGCCTTATAATATATCAAAAATTAGAAAATAGTAAATCAGATGTATGCTCATGGGTTATCTTTTTACAAAAATTTACTTTTATTTTAAAACATAAGGATGGCTTTCAAAATTGTGTTGCTGATGTTCTCAATTATCAGTCAGCTCTCCTAAATCAATTACAAACTGAAATAATAGGCTTGGAATGTTTAAAGGAATCATATGCTACTGACAAAGACTTCAGTTTTTGTTGGCATAACTGTATTAACAACTCTTTAGTTGCTGAATTTTCTATCAGGCGCTCTCTTCAAAAACAATTTGCTATGCATCCTGCAGTCCTCTTAGCGTCAATAGTTGATTAAGGAATTATAAAGCGGGGGTCTTTCCGCCCATGTTGGTCATAAAAAAACAATTGCACAACCTCAGCTCAGATTTTTTTTGGCCACATCTTTGTTGGGATTTAATTCACTCTGTTTGCCAAAATTAGAAAGGAGGAAGTCAAAATGCTAGTTTATATCTTGCATTACCCGTGTCGGGCTTAATTTGCTAAAATTTAAGTCTAGATTTTGTCGTGGGTTTACCTCGCACTAAACGCGGACATGATTCCATCATGGTATTGGTAGATCGTTTTAAAAGAATTGATGCTTTACCTGTTGCATGTCTCTTCTTTAATGAATTTTTTAGGCCTTGTCAGCTGCTTTACTTTTTGAAAAATCTAACATATCAAGTGTTTATTTTTGCCGGAAATGTGTGATATAAGGCACTCTATTGTATGTCCACTTGCTTCATTACTTGCGGCAACACAATTGCAAAGCGGCTTCTTCATCTCTGAAGCAATCTTATGAATGTAGAACTTCAATTCATTGATATAGGAGTGCTAAGGGTGTTTCATGTCATCCAGGATGGAAAGCCAGCAGTTAGTGCTTCTCTTGCGGGTGGTGAGACTGAGGCCTTGGAAAGGCTCAGGAAATTTGCAGTTGAATGTTGTGCTCAGCCAAACAAAGGGTTTAGAAATGGGGCTCAGGATAGTATCTATGGTGCTAATTTCTCTTGCAAAATTTCTCCTTGGTTAGCAATGGGATGCCTTTCTCCCCGTTTCATGTATGAGGAACTCAAGAGGACTGCAAATAGGTTTGTAATTCTCAGTTTCCAGAACATATTTTATGGCCTGCTCATTAATGTAATCCCATTCAAGTGGGTCATTTAGCATATCCATTCATGTTGTCATCTGCACTTACTGCCTTCAGTACCCATATGATCAAGAAAGAACTTGCAAAGCATGAAGTAAAACATGTTCCATCTTCATTAAGGCCTTTGATCACCTTAAAAAAACGGTTGCCAGCATATATATATACTTTTAGACCTAACGTAGTTAGAAAACATGTTTAACTCAATATTATAATGCAGGAGAAATCAACATTTAGACCACATTGCTTAGGGCTTATTTGTTGCTTTACATATTTTTTTTATAACTTATTTATATAATCTTAAGCTTTTTTGAATTTGTTAATGGAATTTTGCTACCTTTCCAGGGCAATTTCAAGCAAAACTCAGAAAAATGTTGATGCTTCAGGAGGCAGTGGAATGAATTGGTTGATGTTTGAATTGCTGTGGCGGGATTTTTTCAGGTAAAACTAATTTTCATCTTGTTAATGTCTGTTTAGCTTATAGTTTTGTTACAGAACATAAAGGCATTCATAGTTTTCATCAAAATTAACATTATTTAACTCAATATTATAATCCTTTTCGAAACTCAAATGCTTGATAAAAATAATTAAAATTAAATTGAGTCTTCAAGTTATTTGCTAAATATAAACTTTTAGTATTTATAGCTATATATATATATAGTGCTTGGAGCAGAAAAAAAGATCAAGAAATAAGTAGTTAAATAACCTTTCGAACTATCATTAAATAAGGGGTTTTTTGAGCCCTTAGTGAACTGCTTGTTTGATAATTGATAAACAAGCTTATTCACAAAGGTCAGGAGTAAATTTATATTAAAATTTATTTATTTATATATCGAGCTTCCAGGCTTTTCCAGGAAAGTTCAATTATCTAAATAAAACTAACATAAATGAGCATTAAATTAATGATTATCGAGGAAACATATTATTTTATATGCACTTTAAATTAATGATTATCGAGGAAGCAGGAATCGTATTATATTACATGTACTTTAATTTGCCTACAGGCTTATTGAATTTTATTTGAATTAGAGTTAATCTTTTCTCTGCTGGTTCTTTTCTGGTAGGGAAAGGCATTTGAGGTGAACTTTTAGTTTCATTTTTCTTTAGTGTCACATTAGAGTGTAACAGGTACTTGAACAGAACTTGCTAGAGTTTATGTTAAAAATTAGAATTTCATGCAAATCTTAAACATGAAAATGGTAAAAGAGGACGCTGGGAGAAGAAAGATAAGCAAAATTGTTTTTTTCTTAATTGTGATTATCTTCATTTGTAATTGCCTTTATCTCCTTTTGAATCCCCTTGCGCTGATTAATTTTCTTTTATTCTTTACTATTGTTTCCTTTCTTTGTGGGCTCCAAAAATTTCATATTCACATAGCCCGGCCTCTCCGCGTCATATCTCTTTTTCTTTGATTTGTGACCGCGGAGAGTTTTAACGGTTTTAGGTTCCGGGTGAATTTTTAGAAGGTAGATTGGGTTTTAGATGAGACACTACCCAGAGATTTTGCCCCCATTTTGTGAGGAGTTAATGATCTGAGTTCTGGTTTCCTATAGGCGCAAACCCCTAATTACCCCTTTCGATAACGAGAGAGAACTTTCGATTAAGGCTAGTCGTTGAAGAGGTTATATAGGTTGTAAATCCGGTGTATAATAGCAACAATTTTAGGGTTTGAATTTGATTTTATGATTTGGAATTTATCATCATGAATTTAAAACTGGTGATGGGGGAATGAAGACGAGCCCGATCAAGATCCCATGGTTCTGTCATCCCGAGCTATCATAATTCCTGGTTTACTTAGTCAGAGGAGGCAGTCGACCCAACCTGACAGAAAAGGTACCTTAAAATAGCCTCTGATTGATAGATTAATAGGAGCCTTGCTCTAATTCTTGAAATTAAGGTTTTACTTGAATAGAATAATATGGTAATGCTAAGAGATAAATAAAGATAATTTTGGATGAAATTTAAAAGGTGGAATAAGGAGAGATAAGTTCTTATCCACACCCAACTTTCTTTTGCTGGTTGTCCATGACATGGGCTACCTCATGGATTGACGGTAGTAAGGTGGTTGCCCTCTTCCCATGTGGCCCTTCCATTATCTATTCTCTTAGCTTGATTTGAATTATTTACTTATTTGAACCCTTTTATAGTGGCAACTTTAAATAGTAGTTATATTACCTGTCATGAAAATAATCTCTCTATAAATAGAGGATAAGAATGCACACAATTAATTACTTTTAGAGAAAGTATCAAAATAGTCCATTTACTGTTTATTAAAGACAAAATTATCTCAAATTATATTAAATGATCATTTTGGTCCCTCAACTCTTTAAGGAGGAACCAAAATAGTCTTACCTTGTAGTTATTTTAGTTCTTTTTAAAGAACTTAATGGACCAAAATGATATTTTAATATAGCTGGGGATTATTTTGATCTTTTCAAATGGCTGTGTTATTTTAATTTCCAAATAAGTTTGAGTTATTTTAAGTATCACTTTGACCGGTATGCACTGAGTTTATAATCTAAATTGCTAATTGCTCTTCTTTTATTTTATTTGGAGAGGTGTGTGTTTGGTTAATAGAACATTATTATCATTTTCCCGTTCCTTTCAGGTTCATTACAAAGAAGTACAGCACCAAACGTAAGGTTGGCGCCGAGCCAGTCACAGCCTGTACTGGTACTCTTTCTTAATTCTCTTTTTAGCTATTGTACCTATATAAACATGAATCATGAAATGAGAAATGTGTAGCTAAATTTGCTCTTGTATTATGATACAAATTGATCAATTTTGATTTCAGATCCTTATCAAATATTTCTTTGAAAATATTTCCCGTTCTTCTATTTGAATAATTATGGCTTTTTGTTTGTACTCGCATTCAATGAGTCAGGATATCTTAGGGCATCTACATCTGAACTTTAATTTTGATTTCAGATCCTAAATTCATATTTCATAATTCTCTTTTTGTTTGTACTCGCATTCAATGAATCAGGATATCTTAGGGCATCAATTTTTTAAGTTTATATATACAATTGTAACTGATTAGTGAAATATAAATTGAATATTTAGAGAGATTTTTAATGTTATTTTTTCCAAAATATTTTAATTCTTATTTGACATTATGCATTTAGGAAGACATTATTAGAGTAAGTCTATGAACATTTTTAGAGTTGGTAGAAATATTAGATTGCCAAATTAATATTATCTTGTATGCTTTATAGAATTAGTTTTTATAATATATATGTAATATAGAGTATGTTCTCTTTTATTTTAGTTTTTTATTGTTCTAATTTCTTGTCTTTATATAAATACTAGCACTATACGAGAATCTGACCCAAATAATGTGTTTGGATTAAATTGATTAATATTTGGGTTAGGGTTGGGTTCAAAATTCTGACCCATGTAATTAATGGGTTTGGATCGAGATTCAAACCCATCGGAACGATAGTAATGCTCTAAATCTAAAATTAGTCATTTAATCATAGACCTTCATTCAATGTAGCCCTATACAACCACTACAACACTTGCATTCTCACCATTTTCTCGATCTCTCCCCGCTGCAAAGTGATTAGGGCATTTCCAACTGAACTCCTCAAAATATAGTAATAACAATAATGCATCTTCATCCGAACTTCATTTCTAACATCAAAAAATAATATTCCATATAAATTCTTTCTCATCTTCATATTAACCCAAAAAAATAGGTTTCTGTGAATAGTTGGCGTCACACTGTTCACATAATTAAAAATTCATTTTTTTGGGTTCGGGTGAAGGCTTGTGTTAGTTGCAAACGGACTTTTACAGTTCGGTTGGAGATGCATCAATGCCTTGCTCGATGCCGTTCCTTCTCCCCTCTAAAGCCCTATTTTCAGTCGACATCTCCAAGCATCCACCTGAGCATGAAAATAGGATGCGGCAAACTTTGCCGCAATCAAGTCATTGTTGTCTGTTTCTCTCTATAGGTAACTCCTTCATTCCTCCAATTATTTTCTTCATGCCACTGATTTCCTCCTTACATTTGCCTTCATTTTTTTATCTATTTACTTCTAGATTTATTTGGAATTTCATGGGTTTTCTGACTAACTTTACAAAAAGTGAGCTCTTTACTGTAGTTTGAAAAAAATTACTGTGCCATAATTGAAGTGTTCTTCATGACAAAATTCTATGAAGTGGTGCAAGAGATGTGATTGATTTAGATGATGAAGAAGTGATGTGATTAATTTAGTTGATGAAAATTAATGAAGAAGTGCTTGAGATGTGACCGATTTTGAAGACAAAGCTATGTAAAGAGGTGCAGGCGTCAATTAATCTTGAAAAACTAAGGGTGCAAACGAGTCAAGTCGAGCTCGAGTCAGAGTGTGTTTGAGCTGAGCTCGACTATCAAATACCGAGCTCAAGCTCGAGTAAAGCTCAAAAGTCGAGCTCGACTCGGCAAAGGGAAAATGAGCTCGTCGAGCCGCACTTCGAGCCTATTAACAAGTCCCACGTCAGCGCCTGCGTCGTCTGCTTGCATCAACACCTGCATCATCTGCATCTTTCTATCATTTATGCATCGTCCGCAAGCTCGACTGTTTCAAGAGGGGAAAGAAGTGGATGCTCTAAGATATTCAAAGGAGAAAGATTAGCTCACATGTGGCATTGGCAGTGGTGGCTTTTATGTCGGCGATGCGGGTGAACCGAGCAGAATGCTTCGATGTCGCTTGCAAGGTGAACCGAGCGGGATGCTTCGACGTCGCTCGCGGTGGTGGCTTTGACGTCTCAACCTGTTAATGTCGGCACCGGTGATGACGGTGAACCATCTCCCGGGAATACGTGGCTTGCGAGAGTTTGTGCCGATGAAGGATCTAGGAGAGCTATCCAAGATGAAGGCTGAGGAAGCGAACCGGAAGCTCACTAGCAGCATCTTCTTAGTCCGAAGTTCGAACGAGCCGCGGCTTTCATTTTTCTGTGGTTTCATTTTCCCCGCGTCCGCGTCTTTCTGCTTGCATCATTCCATTTTCCCGCCGCTGTTACACAAGCTGCTCGACGAGCTCGCCAGTCAAGCAATTGGGTGTTCGAACTCGGGCTCGTTAAGTTGTCGAGCGCGAAATTGTGTTAGAGCTCGACTCGCGAGCTCAATAAGCTCGACTCGTCGAGCCCGTTAATGACTCGGTTGCACCCCTATGAAAAACTATTGTAACTTGTGTTGATGATAAGATTAATTATTCTGCGTGGACGTTGAACGTCGTCCGAAGACCAACAAAAATGTGCCACATCACTCCTGTGCTCGATACTGTTCAGTACTGCTCAGTACCGTGGCTTGGTACCGTTGACGTGACACATTCTGTTTGGTCTCCGGATGACGTTCAGCTTCCAATCTCTGCACAGAATAATTTCTCTCGTGATAATATGGACTTAGGTGACAAAGCTATATGAAGAATTGCAAGTATTGCTATTGGTTACAGGAGATCAATTTGCTTGAAGCAATGCCCTTTAGAATTTGGAGGCTAATAACAAAATAGATAAATATGAGGTTTTACTAAATCATAGCATCATCATAGTCTTAACAATCGCAATCCATATTGACTGGAGCCAATAATGGAGCTAGAGAAATAATTTACCTGTACTATTTTAAGGAGGGGGGTAGAGGTGGCAAAAGCTGAATATTTATTATGAAAACTTCAAATTGTGGGTATGTATTTGATTATATTTTATGACATTATACATTTAAGATGGGGACATATGAGGCAGTCTTTCTGGTTGCCAATTAATGGAGGGCTTGGGAGCTCTTTAAAGTTGCTACAGGCATCATGTGATGTTTGCTCTATCTTTATGTTTTTTTTACTTGACATGTCAACAAAAAAATTGTTTGATCAAGCATCAATCCTCACCTGATGCAATATTTGAATTTTATAACTTTTGAAATTGAAGTCAAGGCCATCGGAACTCTGATTTCAGTAAACTTATACTCGAAATGAATATTTTGACTAGGAGAGTTCAACAACATAGAAAGTAATTTTGATTGGAGTTCAAAAGAGCACGAATCAAACACTTGAAGTGTGATTGAGAGCTTTGTGAATCGTAAGCTTGTTAAATTAAATTTTGGGCCATATGAACTCCAATTTTAGCAAGCTTTTAGTCGAAACGAATATTTTGACAAGGCGAGTTCAACAACACGAAAGCGTTTGGATTCAAGTCCAAAAGAGCCCAATGAAACACTTGGAAGTGTAGTTGAAAACTTTGTGACATTATTTGAGATACTGAATTATCTTCAAATCTTATGTGCTTACAGTCCAATCAAGCTTCTCAACAAGATGAATCTACCAAGCCCAATATGATTCACTCTGATGTCATTAAGGTAACGTGTGATCTTTTTTAGTTGGATATTATTCCTTTCTGCTTAAGGGATTTTCATTGCTCATAAGAATCCTTCATGAGGATCATATCAGTTTCACACACTGTTAGTTCGCAAATTTACACCAAGGAGAATTAGCATTTGTATAAAAATCAGGGGTAGAACCAGCCTTAGTTCTCAGGGGTAAGTGACAAACTTATAAAAAAATAGAAATATATATAAGGGTGCAATAATAATGTATTTCGCACAAAATCACTTTTCACAAACTTGTTTGTTAGTTTTAGAAAAATTGATGAAAATAGCGGGAAGTCAATAGGCTTTCCAATTTTTGGAGGGGCAAATTGCATGAAAAAATATCGGCTGGGGGTATAAAATAAAATTCAGGGAGGGGGTGCAGATTACAAATAATCATTGTTATATTAAGAGTTTTAATTTTTTTAAGGGGCAATTGCCTCTCCTTAGCTATATGCTTCTCAAGAAATTAAGGTTTCTTTTGGAACAAATTTTTATATTTGAAATTTGCTTTAGAAAGTTGTGAGATAGCTGTCACAAACAAAGCCTAAGATAAATAAAAATGGTATTTGAGAACAATAAGGATACTACTCACATCCATCAATTGGAAATTAGAATAGAACTGATTGATTATTGTTGATGACATCTTCAATTAACATCAACAAAGACTACAAACATTTTGTTTCTTATAGTCTTGAATGTCATTTAGTCTTTAGATAGTGATGAGTAACACATTGAGGAAGACATTTGATAAGAGAAAAAAATATTAAATGGAATTTATAAAAGGGGGATTTACATATATACCACTTTATTTCATGCTATTTACATATCTAGCATCCAAAATATTAATATTACATGCCTACCACACTTAGAACAAATTTGAGTGTATAGAATGAAATATTAAAGTTTATAGGATAGTATGAATGGTCTAAATGAATTATAGGAGTGATATATTTGATATTAAAGTTGTATATGGGTGGTAAACATGTAATATTAATGTTTTAGGTGTTATATATGTAAATAACATAAAATAAAGTGGTATGTATGTAAATTTCCCTTTATAAAAACATTTAAACTTAAAAATATATATATATCATTGATAGATAAATGTTAGTATTTTACTTAATAACAAATCAAATAAGCATACTAATTTTTTGAATTTCTCATGCATTAGATATTTTCTTTATTACTCTATTTTTTATTTATTTTAATGGATGTATTATCATTTAGAACTATATCATATACTGAAAATAACAATCTATGCACTTTCTTTTCAATATTATATTTAAGCATCTTTATAATCAGTACATAAAGTTGATGTAAATATATAGTAATTAAAAATTTTAGGTTATTTTATATTTATTTTAAAAGTAATTAATATTTCATCATATAGATTAATTTTATTGATATTGAGAAGGCATATGATTAAATATCATAATAATATTTTCATCTGATGGACAATTTTTTTTTTATATTAGTATAGTATACTTGATTATATTATTTATTCTACTCTTTTAAAATATGTTATTTTCTTAAAAAAAACTCACTGAGTAAATTACTAAAAAAATTAAAAATATTCATTAACAAATTGATTGCCTTAATTTCAACGTCTCTCTAAATCTAAATAATAATTTCATCTTTTTATGCCTTAAATCACTAAAAAAATATTTTTTCTTAAATTTTTTATTTATCATTTCGTCAAAAATAATATTCTCATTTATTCTTGATATATACTTTTTTAATCTAAATTAACAAAAAATGTAATTTTAATTACCCTCACTATCTTATCTAATTTTTTTCCATTTCAAAAATAAAATGATAAAAATTAAATACACCAAACTTATCACCCAAACTTTTATTAGGTCCGGTGTAAGGATATAGAGAAACGTCCGGTCGGAGGCAAAATTTCGCAAAAAAAACTCAGTATTTGCTTGGTATTGCTAGGTATTATTTGATAGTAACGAGGAATACTGCTCTGTGAAGATCAATATAGAGTTATACTGAGCAATACCGAGTTTTTTTAGGAAAAATTCCGTACAATTTTTGTATAACTCGGTATTGCTCTGTATAACTCGGTATTGGGTCTTCATGTGATGGTATTCCTCGTTATTGTTTGGTATTGCTAGGTATTTGTTCGATATTTCTCGTTTTTTGATGCGATTTGGCCTTCGACCGGACTTTCCTCTACGTCTCATGTCGCATATTTTTTTACAAAATTGCCATCTTAAGAAAAGGGCATGCAGGGCCCACAACCTTGGTAACGACGTGGGCGGGTCCCACGGGCCATTTGCAGACAAGCACGTGGCGCTCTCGCTGACCCGGTTCGGCCCGAGGCCCACCCGTGAACGTCTGATCTTATCCGGAGCTTCTATTCTCGCCTTACCCGCCTGACACGTCACCATCCTGATTAGCATAACTTAAGCCCTAATATAAATTATAATAAGATCAGTTTAATGGCCTTGGATTTACTTTAAGATTAGTACTATATATACCTAATCTTAAAATAAATTTAATTTTTTTTAATTTATCTGAATCAGATAATATCCCGTATATATTTTTTACTAGATATTTGGTAAAAAAGAATAAAATTGATTTTTAAAATTTAAAGTTACTTTAATATTATAAAAACAAAAAAGAATCATGAAATATTTTTATTTTAAATAAAGGATTTTAATCTAGAAATCATTTAGAGTATACTACATACCTATAATTATATTTTTTAAAATTGACTAAATTTAATTTTTATATTCATGCAATTAATATATTAATTAGTGTGACAATTTTAGATTAAATTCAGGCCATTTAATATTTTATTTATAATTGATACGTCAAAGATCTTGGCCTGTTGGTTGTGAGCTTAGACTTACAACTAAGAGGTATTGGATTCGAGTTCTTGTGTATGCATTGTGTGTATGAATTTGCCTTAAATTACCTAAATGTCCCCAAAAAAAAAAGATTGATGCTCGTCATCTCCATTATAGCTAACATCCATCATTGATAACAATGCAAACTTCTATAGTTCTACTAATAGTGATAAAATCAATGCACGTTGTTGACATTAACATCGACGCACACTATCAACAGTAATATTAACATCTACTATCACGAATAACGATATACTCAAAGGTAAAATTGGAAAGAGCTTAGGAAATTATCCGTCCTGAAATCTTTTTTTCTTTTAAAAAATAAACATTTTAACTATTTTGACCCCTTAAAATATCTTCTAAAATTATTACCCTAAAAAAATATCATAGAAAAGTTTCAACCAAAACTTTAATAAAAGACAAAACCTCTATAAATATCTTCCTACTCCCCCCACCTTATCCTTCATTCCACCATAGCTTTGAGCCATAGAGCAATAGAGCTCCACTTTCCGTGGCGCTTCCGTAATTAAAGCAACCTTCATGGGCCTTCTCGACAAA
>NW_021319338.1:0-7948 GCF_001605985.2 Dendrobium catenatum
TAAGGTTTTTTTTTACTCTATCCTTGTTTATACTTTTCAAACTTTATTTCCTACTAAGGCTGTGTGTAAGAGAATTGATAGAATCATTAATTTTTCTGGAAAGGTACGAGTAGCAGCTCTAAAATTCTTTGGTCCTCTTGGTCTAATTTATGTGGGACTTTAAAAGATGGGGGTTTGGGCTATAAACCTTTGTATTACTTGGTCATGGCTTTTTCTTTCAAATTATGGTACAATTTTAGTGCCCATGAGTCTCTTTGGGCTAAATTTGTGGTTGTTAAGTATTGTGGTGAGAAGCATCCCACCTTGTGTGTTTTCAATAATGGTAACGCTATAGTTTGGAACTGCCTTTGTTTTGTTAAGTGGCTTGTGGAACCGTTTATTGTGTGGGGTCTGGGTAAGGGCAATATCTTCTTTTGGGAAGTTCGTTGGTTAGATGGTTAATCGATAAACTCTATTACTAATTCCTGTTCTAATCAGATGGTGAAGGTTAATTACTTTTATTTTGGTAATGGTTGAGATTTAGATAAACTTTCTAGTGTTTTTCCTGAAGTTTTGATCCAATGTATTTTAAAGATTCCTCTTAATTGCAATACTAATGATGTTCAGCTTTGTGCTCTAACTAAAGATGATTCTTTTAGAATTATTAATGCTTGACATTCTTTTAGATCTAAGCATGATTCTTCTAGGTTGTTTCAATTAATTTGGCATAAAAGTATTCCTTATACGGTTTCCATTTTCATGTGGAGAACACTCCATAGGTTTATCCCTACAGATGATAATTTGTCTAGAAGATATTTTTTTTACCCTCTAAATGTCAATGTTGCTACCATGTGGACAATATGCATCATATTTTCATTTTTGGTCTATTTGTTGTTAAAGCGTGGTCCTATTTTGAGGAAATTTTTCATTTGAGCTATTTAAGTGGTAGATCTTCTATTAATTCTTTGTTTAATTTCTGGTTTATTAATCTTAAAGGCCATATTCGTAATGTATTCCCTTCTCTTATCCTTTGGTTGGAGAGAAATAGCTCTCATTTCAATGGAACTGCCATGAACGCTCGGAGAATTATGCATAACATTAAAGATAAAGTTGTGGCTCTTTATCCTATGAATTTGCCCTCTTTCAAAATTTTTAAGAATTACTCTTTTACTGCTAAGAATTTTGGCATTAACTTGGATATGGAATCTTTTGAGGATATCCCTAGATGTATTTACTGGATGCGGCCTACCACCAATTTTTTGAAGCTGAATGTGGATTGTATTAGGAGGGATATTATTGTTACCTGTGTTGGTGTGCTTCAAGATTATCAAGGTAATTATTTTTTCAGTTTTGTGGGTCCTGCTAATAATGCTGATAGGAATTTTGTTACCACATATGCTATTTTCTAAGGTTTAAATATTTATCTTAATCTTAATTGCATTAATGTGGTGGTTGAGGTGGCCTCTCACTATGATTATAAGTCTCTGGATTTTAGGGAAGACAAAATTTGCTATTCTTCCCTCTTTTATTTAAGGGGTGATATTAAGAATTTAAGAAAGGATTTAACTTGTTCTTTCTCTATTATTGATGAAAATGGGAATGCTGTTGCTCAGGCTTTGGCTACGTGGGGTTGTGATTTTGATAGTATTACTGTTATCTCTATTTTTCATTTACCCTATTATGTTAAGGGCCTCTTAAGATTAGATCAAACTAATTTTCCTTATGTTAAATCTTAGTGTTCTGATGGTTGGTGTTCTTGGTGGTTTGGTTTCTTTTAATCCCTATGGTAGCTGGTTTTGCTTTATTTTGTTTCTTATTTGCATCTAATGCTTGTCTGTCAGTTCTGTTCTTTGGTGGTTGCACATGCTGCAGCTGGGTGTTGCTTTGGCTGCTGTAGTTGTGTATGAGGATTCTTATGAGCTGTGTTTTATTCTTCGGTGGCTAGGCAAGCTGCAACTTGGTGTTGCTTGGCTGCTGTTTTTGTGAATGAGGACTTAAATTTTGTTTGCAACCAAATTCTTGCTGCAGGTTTTGTCTTTTTGTTTCTTTCCCTTTATTAGGTTTTGGCTGGATTGGGGTTTTGGTGGGTTGGTAAGGCTGGGGGTTGTTATTTTTAGTTTTATGATTATGGCTTTGTTGGTTTATACATATTTTTTTTTTGGGTGCTGTGGCTGCCTTTGTTCTGTCCTGGTTGATTTATTTTAAGGAATTTGTTATTTTGCTGGAGCCTTGCAATTTTAATTTTGGTGGGTTTGGTGCTGTTATTATGTATAATTGTTACATGCTTTTTGTTCTTGTATGAAGGAGGATTTTCCTAGCTTCTGTTACGGCAATGTGGGGTTTCTTTTTGAGAACCTGTATGTTCTATTTACTTCCAGTTGTCGATGTTGGAATTACTATTTGATTGATTGGTTGAACTCCCCATATGTCATCCGTTGGAGGTCGTCTAACTACTATTATAAAAAATTTTACTGGTTATATCCTTGGGCTTATAATTTCTTTACTTTTTTGCTGTCATAGAGTTTGTTTATGCTATTTGGTGTTGTTCTTGAAGGTTTTTTGTGCAGGTTTTAAGGATTATAGGATTTTTGCTGGGAAGCAGATCGTGCAAGCTCATTTTCCATTTCTTCTCTATTTTGGGTGCTTGTGCTTAATCACTGTAGAATGTACCTAGGTTTTGTTGTACTTTTGTGTAGTAAGGACCTTGTGCTCATAGGTTTTTTGTCTTTTATTTTTGTAGCTCTTTTGAGCAGTAATAAGCGCGAGGACCTTTTAAGGACTTTGTACTATTTACCTTTAATTAATGCGTAGGCCCCACCGTGGGTTTTCTTAAAAAAAAAGTCAATATGTGCCTGATAGAATCTATAATTTTCTTTTTCTTAAGTCTTTTTATGTATTAGGTGTATGTTGGCAAGAAAGCTGAACCAAAAAAAAAAAAAAAATGAAAAACTTGAATGCGAAACAACGAATTATGCATTTTACTGAATGCAGAATCTGGATTTCACCATTCTACAATTCTAGATTTTGTTGACCACATTCTCTCTAATGCATAATTTTGTTCACTTTTTTTTTAAGGGAAGACCCATATAGGGGCCTACGTATTAATATAAGAAAACAATTACAAAGTCCTTAAAGGGCCCTCAAGCTCGCTAATGCTCAAAAGAGCAACGAAAAGAAAGCAAAAAAAAAAAAAAAAACCTAAGTGCTTAAGGTCCCTACTAAGAAAAAATACAAATAAGCCTAGGTACATTCTACGGTCCACAAGAGACAGCACCCAAAAATAAGGAAAACTCAAAAGATTAGCATTCAGCTCCATCTTCCCAACCATGAAAGCAACATCACAAGAACCTGCCCTAAGAAAATTCTGCAAAAAGGGATGAATACCAAAATAGAGTAAACACACAGAAACACACATGATAGCAGGATGATGGAACTAGCAATTATCCATAATGCCAATAAGAAGGAAGCAACATATAACCAAAATAGTCTCAGTAAGGACAGCAGAATGGATAGCAACAACTTCATAGTCCCTCTTAGAAATGACATAAAAATCACTACAAGAAACCCAATACCTGTTTTCCACCAGCTTAGCAAAGATAACCTTGCCAACATGAAAACTGTAGTAACAATAATATAACCAATGCAAATGAGCAGTAGAGTCAAGAGGCAGAAAATCCAAGCATGAGGGGACATTAGAAGAACATAAAAGAGATAATAAATACTCCACCTGGTAGATCAAAATAACACCTTACCAGCAATCAACAACCAAACCAAGAAATGCTAATAATAACAAGTAAATAAAACCCAAAGCCCAACAGGCACAGCGACCAAAGGATACCAGGAATCACCTAGCCACCAAGCCTCATAACCACCCAATAAGCACAAAACCCACAGGAAGAGTTGGAAAAGCCATAAAAAGCCTCAGCAAGAGCAAGGAAACAACAACCCAGACACCAAGTAATAAGCAAAAGCACTCGAGAGGAATAGAACAACCCCATATTCGACAACATAATGAACCAGGAAGCCAACATCCACCAGACATCAGAACGCCTGAAACAATCACCAACACCATAGCAGCAAAGAAGAAAACACCTAGACTAAAAAAACTTCAGCCTGAACCAGCCAGCCTCAATAACCACCCAGGAATAATGCATCAAACCCAACCACTTGAGAGAAATACTCTAGGAAACCTCACAACAAAAATAAAAAGGCCAGTAAAAGCACAACCAGAAAATCAACAAAAAAGCAACACTCACATAACCATTAATAATTAACATAAGGTAAACCAATCTTATCCAATCTTAAGAGGCCTTTCACAAGACGAGAAAGATTTCAAACAGAGAAATCAACCATGGAAACCAAACCACATCCCAACCTGGCCATTGAATGAGTATAGGCATTACCTTCCGTAAGAACAAAAGAAAAAGAGCAGTTTAAAAGGCTCAATAAGTTCCTGATGTCTCTCCTCATGTAAAACAAGTCAGAAGAGCAAATAGTATCATCCCAAGAATTAAGAAACTGATAGCGATAATTAGAACCAACCTTAAACACAATATTAACGTAATTAACAGAGAAGCAAATTATTAATCCATAAAGAATAGCATAGGTAGAAGCAAAATTAACCTCACCATTAAGTAAAGGACCAACATAGACAAAAATAAAATGACCATTAGAATCTCTGATTACACCACTGCGGCCCACAATGGGGTTCATACTAACACCATCAACATTCAGCTTAAGAAAGTTGAAAGGAGGCTTCATCCAAGAAATACACATAGGAACTTTATGAAGAATATCCATTTCCAATTAATACCTAAATAAGTCACAGTAGAAAAATAATTTTTGAAATTCTTAATAGAAAGTAACTTAGCAGAATAAAGAGCCACAACCTTATCTTTAATGTTTTGAATTATTCTATTGTGGTTCATAACCACACCATTGAAATGAGAATTATTCCTATCCAACCATAAGTACTGTTGAATAAGGGAACAAATGACATTTCTAATATGACCTTTGGATTTACCAAAGCAATAATTAAGCAGAAAACTAATAGAACCCATAATATTAAAATAATTTAAATGGAAAATTTCATCAAAATAAGTCCAGGCTTTGACAGTTAAAGGATCACAAACAAAAAAATGGTGTATATTATCCATATGATAGCAATATTGACCCTTAGATGGAAGGAAAAAGCCTCTTTTTATAAAATTATCATTTGTAGGGATAAACATATGTAAAATTGTCCATATAAAAATAGAAATCATAGAAGGAATACTTTTATTCCATATCATATGGAAAATCTTAGATACCTCTTGCTTAGATCTAAAAGAATGCTAGGCATCATTTAATCTAAAGCACCCATGTTTAGTCAAAGCACATAACTGAACATCATTAGAATAAGTATTCAGAGGGATCTTTAAAATTTGATGAATAATAAAATCAGGAAGGTCACTAGCAAGTTTCTAAAAATCCCAACCATTATGAGTAAAAAAATAATTCACCTTCACGGTAGCATTCGAGGAAGTATTGATTATAGAATCAATAGATTGGCCCCCCAACCAACAATCCTGCCAAAAGAAAGTATTACCACTACCAAGACCCCAAAAGATAAAAGACTCAACATACCATTTAACTTTGCAAAGACGCTGCCAAACTTTAGAGTTAACTTTACTAAAGTAACATGTGGTGGGATGATTCCACCCACAATATTTGGCAACCATAAAATTAGTCCAAAGGCTCAAATTAGCACGAAAATTATACCATAACATGAAAGAGAAAGCAAAGGCCAAATCATACATAGACTTGCACCCCAAACACCCTTCCTCCAAGGTGTTAGAACATGTATCCCAAGAAGACCAATGAATTTTAAAACTGCTACTAGCCTCTTTCCAAAAAATATATATATTGAGAATTCTATCAATCCTATTACAAATAGTATGAGTAGGAAGCAAAGTTTGAAAACTATAAACATGTATAAAACCAAGAATACTCTTGATAAGAATTAACTAACCACCAAAGCTTAAGAAATTAGAGTCCATGTCAAAAGTATGTTCCGCACAACCGTAATTAAATCATCAAAAAGAAATAATTTCTTTCTTCCCTTATAAAGAGGCACACCCAGATACTTTAAAAGCAAAATACCATGGCTAAAACCCGTTAAATTCTTAATAGCCACAATACGATCATAACGAACTTCCTTAGCAGAAATAAAGAAACACTTTTATTTATTAAGAGCCAGACCACTCACCAATTCAAATTGGTTAAAGAATTTTAATAGTTTATGAATCTTATTAATCGAATCATTCATTAAAATTATGAAATCATCAGCAAAATATATGTGTGATATATTAAAGCCACCTAATATTCTAAAGTAGAGGCTATGATACTTCTCAAAAAGATCAATAAGTCCTCTAGAAAGGTATTCCACTGCAGTAATGAAGAGAGTAAGAGAAATAGGATCCCACTGTCTCAACCCATGAGACGCCTTAAAGAAACCATGGTTCTTACCGTTCACAATGATAGAAAAATAAGGGCTTTAAATGAAATTCTTAATGATGTTGACAAACTTTAAATGAAAACCAAACAAGTTCACCATATTATAAATGAAATTCCAATCAATATTATCATAAGCCATTAAAATAACAAGTTTCAAAATCATATTACCACCTCTAACCTTGACATCCAAATCTTGACAAAACTCATGAGCCAATAGAATATTATTAGCAATAGCACGCCCTTTGACAAAGCCCATTTAAAAAGGAGAAATGAGCTTAGGCAAATAAATATTTAGTCGATTCATCAAAATTTTAGAAAGCAGTTTATAAAAAAAGGTGCACAAACTAATAGGTCTAAAATCATGCCAAGAACTCATAGAATTGTTCTTGGGAATAAGAAGAATAGAAGTAGAGGTAAAAAACTTAGGAATAGAATTACCATTAAAGAAATTAATAACATAAAAAAAAAATTCATTAAAAATAATAGGCTAGGTTTTTTTAAAAAAACTTCATCGTGAAACCATCCGGACTAGCCAAATAATCACTATTCATACTAAGAATAATATCTTTAACCTCTTCAAAAGAAGGAGATTTAGACAAGCCAATATTATTATAATGAGAAATAATGTTAGGTATGATAGACAGATTGTCAATAATAGAGGGACTAAAGGGATTATTACGATGATTTTAAAAATATTGAACAGCTAAATTAGCAATTTTAGCATCATCCTCTGTAACAGAGCCATCAACACGAGTAATTTTTTGAATGTAATTAATAGCACGTTTCTTTTTAACGAAGACATGAAAATATTTAGTATTGTTATCACCTTCAATCATATGTTTAACAGCTATTTTTTCTTCCAAAACATTTCTTCCTGAGCTTGTAATTTATATAGCCCATCTTTAGCCTTTCTCAAAAGACACAAATTAACATCAGAAGGAACCAATTGACACTAACTTTCATAAAAATTCACCTTATCTTCCAAAATTAATATGTTTGAAAAAATATTTTTAAAAGCATTATTATTCCACCAATTTAAAACTTGCTTAAGCCTTTTCAGCTTAAGCCAAAATCTTTTCATACCAGAGATAAAATTATCCTGACACTGGTGGGAAAAATTGTGTCACCACGCAGATTTTGATTTCTCCTATTTTGTAATCGAATAGTGAATTGAAAATAAAATACAATCTCAAAAGATTGACACAGTATTCTACAATGGATTCGATATCAAAATAAGGTTTTAAAAATTAATATTTCTATGATCAAACACAGTTCAAAAAATAACATATCATCTCAAAAGATGAACATAAAATTCTATAGAATATGTTTAAAAATAGAAATAAGTTTTTTGAAAAAGTTTATCCATTTTTTTATTTAGATATAACAAGGAGAATATTATATTATCTTAAAAGATGAATATAACATTCTTCAAGACAACCAAAACAAGAATAGATTTTATAAAATTCATCATTTC
>NW_021319338.1:8048-16378 GCF_001605985.2 Dendrobium catenatum
ATTCTTTGGGTATTATATGGTTTTCCCTTTATGAACACTAATTATTTGTATTATATGTATCATTTTCTGCATCATGTTGTATGCCTCTCCTCTATCTATTATGGTAAGTTAGAAGGATCAACGATTCATTTTATACAATCAATAAATTATTATTAGTAAAAATATTTATGTAAATGTCAATTAAAAATATTATTAATAATTTTAAATATTAGATTTATGTTCCATTAAAAAAAATCCTGACTTTTTATGACTTCCTTGAAAGTTTTCATGGACAAGTGATGAGCTTCAAAATTTCAATATGTTGCAGAAAAGGGTGATAAGAACAAAGAGTGCGGAGTACATGCCTCTCTATTTCTCGATTGTTTACTTCTTTAATGGGCTAAGCTGCACTACTTATATACACATCGATGTGAACCTCGTGGTAATTTCTTGAGCCAACTTCCATTTTTTATTTTTACATTTTCTCTCTCATTGTATACCTGAATATGTAGTAGTACCATTTTAGTCCTCAACCCAAAATGGTTTGCTTCATTTTTTCCTTTGTGTCTCTCTCATGACTCGTGACTGATGGCCTCGAGCACAACTTTCTTTTTCCTTATCGTTCCGCTCTCACCCCCAAATAGAGACATGTTGTGGAAAATATTTATGTCTTATAAGCTCTAAAAGGCCATGTTATTTGTATTCTTAATTTTGATCCTAAGGCAAACAAAACTATTTGAAATTTTCACCCACAACACCCCCCCATGTGAATAAAATTTCTAGCTCACTACAGCAAAACCCGTCATTACCAGCGGATATAATTCATCGGTAACATGGAAATTACGACATAAAGATAACATTTCCATCATATTTCTGGCATAATTTCATCCTTTGATATGCATCAAAAAAACTATTTCGACGTAAATAATACACCGAAATACGTTCTTGTGTACTTTTCGGTGCATTACCGGCGGAAAAGATGGTGCCCGTTACGTCAATTTCTAATAGCTTATTCTAGCATTAAATACGCAGGAATTATTATGTCGAAAATGCGCCAAAACCGTACCAACATACATAAAACCGCCGGAAGCTTCGACTGTAATCCCACGCTTTCCTATAGTGGCTCCGCCACTGGTCTAACTAAGGAGAGCAGATGTATTAGATTTGGCCTTTGTTAAAAAAATAGGTAGAATGAAAAGATTTGGAATGTTATTTTAATTAGATTTAAATGATAATTTGACTCTTATTAGGACACAATAAAGAAAAATAATTCATGTAGCTGACTAAATGTAGTGGGATAAAGATTTGATGCTATTTAGGGAAAAATAATAATAATAAATAAAGAAAAAAAATATTAAATGGCCTCCACCTCATGTATTTGTCATGCAATTTAACGTTGAAACATTTTAAGGAATTAAGTTTATCATAAGAAAAAATTACTAAAATTTATATTAATGACAAATTTTCAAAACCATTTACCAAAATTTTTTTTTTTTTTCATGATGAAGATAAGCATATTGATACAAATTATCATTGCATCAAATAATCTATCATAGTGAAATACAAGTTGAGCATGTAAAGTTTTAAAATCAAGTTGCAAATATTTTCTTCAAGCCACTCAATTGCAAGGATTTTATCAACACAACTAATTTACTCAAAATTTTAAGTTTAAAGGTGTTGTTGGAAATTATACTTAATTTTGACCCATTTTTATTTGGGCTTTAATTGTCTACTTAATGATCTTATTCAAAAGAAATCCAAATAAACATTAGAATAATATTTCTTTTCTCTCTCTCTCTCTCTCTCTCTCTCTCTTCTCTCTCTCTCATTTATATTATATATATCTAATATAATATATATATATATAATATAATATATATATATATATATATATATATATGAAGAAAGAATTGGAAAATTATTTACTATCTCATGATTCTTAAATTCATGTTTTTGATTCCAATGGCTGTTGTTTGCTATAGCTCAATTGTTGTTGCATACAATCTACAGTATTTCAAAAAAGCTGTAGTCAAATAAAGGAAGAGCGAAGTGCCGCTCTCTAAGTTGAAGGTTGCCCTCCAAAAGCATCAACAAGAGTCTATTTTTTCTTTAGATGTTAGAGCTATTTAATTGCTATACAAATTAAGGCTTCATTTGGGACAACTTTATTACTACTTCTTAAAACAATTTTTTATATAAAATTTAACTTTTGTAATAGAAAGTTGCTTTAAGAAGCACTAAGAAAGCTCTCACAAATGAAGCCTAAGACATTTGCTCTGCTTACAAACTATAGACTTATTAAATATTTCTGAATTTTCAACTAATTTTAATTTGATTGTAAACTAATATCTTAAAATTTTAGTTTTATATAAACTCAGTTTGATTTTCTGTTTTTTTCGCAAAGATTTTTAATATGAATTTGTTGTTGTTATTATTATGATTATTATTATTATTTTTAGGTTTACATTCACGATTTTACATCCACAGGCTCTTACAAGAATTAAAAAAAATAGCGTACACGAATGTTCATAGTTGTGAAATCATATGACAATTCGGATGAAATGCTTCCTTGGTGCACTAATCATTATGATAAAGACATTTTTTTTAATTATTGATTACAAAAAACACAATATTAATTAGTCCAAATTTTTTTGAATATGATTATATCAATTTATAAGAAGGATCATGTTTTAAATGAAATTAAGTATAAGAAGCACATGTGCAAAATAATTTGCAAAGGAAAAGACATGGAGAACCAAAGTAATCATTAAAAATTTCTCCACATAACATCTCTGTGCTCTGGTGCTCTCGGGTGATTTTCTGGCGATCTAGGGTTTGCCTGTTCGATCTCGCATTTGGCTACTCCTGGCATGGATTTGTGTGGTTTTTCTGCTCATTTTCTTTCAATCATCGTTCCTTCTTTGTTTTTCGACTTGGTTTTGCATTCTGTTTTGATTATTTTTTTCGCTTTTGCTGGTTCAAGATATGACGACTCCATCGTCATCCTTCCCATCGAAAGTTGGGGTTCGTAATGATAAATTTCATTCATTTAAAGATGTGCTTGCTGGCTCTTCCTCTGGTTCTTCCCAGCTTCAGTTCATCCATACTTGTCTTAAGGGTTGTCCCGCTTTAATGTTTGATGATTCGGTTGTTTCGCAGTTGACTGCTCTCTTTGCTCTTACTTTAGTTGGAAAGTTTCTGCTTAGGTGCCCTAATCTTGATATTATTCGCAAATTTTTTATTAACCTGAAGCTTACGGGTTCCTTCCATATTGGCTTACTTGATCCTAAACATGTGGCGATTTAACTGAGCAATGACTTGGATTATAGCCATATTTTTTTCCAGAAGATCTTATAATATTCAGGATTGTCAAATAAGACTTCTAATTTGGACACACAATTTTTATGTCTATGAGGAGTCTCTAATAGCTCATGTGTGTGTTTCTTTTCATAATATGAGGCTTCATTTTTTTAACTCACAAATTCTTTTTGGACTTGCAACTATTCTTGGTAGGTCATTACAAACAGACCAAGCTATGGCTTCAATTTCTCGTCTGTTGGTGGCCCGTGTTTTAGTTGAGTTAGATATCTCAAAAAAGCATCTTACTGAGATCTGGAATGGATCTAAATTGAATGGTTATTTTCAGAAAGTCGAATTGGAAAATTCACCTATTTTTTATTGTCATTGTAAGATGCATGGGCATAGTTTAAGTGAGTTTTATAAACTTCAGCCACATCTTAAGAGGGAGAAAGAGATGGCCAAGCATTCCAATGTGAAAGATGGTATTTAAAATGACCATGAAAATGTTAATTTGAATCTAGCTAATCTTGAGGCTATTGGTGTGAAAGTTGAAGGAAATGACATAAATAATATACAGCCTTGTATGCTTCAAACATAACCAACATCCTCTAATGGGGTTGACCTCCCTATTGATCAAAATGTGGATATGAATCCGAACACAATTTTACATTATGATCTCCTTGGCATTGAAGAATAAATCTTACCTAGCAATTCTTATTGCAATAATATGTCATCTTCTTTATCTAATCCTTATGTTTCTAAGCAAAATTTCTCTGATATGGTTATGGTTTCTTTAGACACTAACTATTCTAATCAGCCTCAATCTCATATCCTTCTAAATGAACAGGTTGGTGTTCATAACAATGAGAACGGTATGAATGCTGGTAATGAGCTGAGTAACAATATTATTGAAAGAGATGAGGCTCTAACTATGGAGGCCGATTTGCCTTAGGTTAAAAGGCTGGTTATTATCCAAACCAAGGTGGTGAACGAGAAAATTGGTATTATTGTGATCAATATAATGAAACTATGGTGGAAGATGGGGTTTTCTATGTGGAAGGTGATTTGCCTCCTAGGGGAAATCATGTATGATAAATGATAGTAAGCTTCCTTTAACTAATCATCATCTTAGTAATGCTTTTTTTGACATGGAGGATATGGATATGTTGGCTAAATGTTTTGCTAGAGATGATAATGGTACTAGTTATACCAAGGGCCATGGTAAAAGAGGTAGGAAATAAAGGAATGTTATTTTACAATCACTTAGAAATACCCGTTCACATACTTCTCATTATCCTTTATTTTTTATGTTTAATGTTATTATTTGAAATGTTAGGAGTATTGGGTGCCCTTCTTCTAAGTTTAGAGTTAAAAACTAATGCCGTATTTTTAATGTATAAATTCTTATCTTGATTGAGCCTCTTATTTCCTCTGATAAGTTATGTGGTACCACTTAATTTCTTGGTTTTAAAAATGCTATGTCAAATGTGGCAAATAAAATTTGGATTTTTTGGAAAGATTTTGTTAGAGTAGACATTATTGGTGATTTTACTCGAGTCTTGCATTGTAATATTGAAAGCTCTAAGTTTCAATGTTGTGCTTGTTTTGTTTATGATGCCTCCTCTCGTTATACCAGAAAGATTTTATGGGATCAAATTATTAATTTTCATAGTTTTTCCAATCTCCCCTGGCTTGTTGGTGGAGATTTTAATATTATATCTAACCCGTCTGAGCGTATAGGGGGTGATCTCCCTATCTATCATTAGATAGAGGATTTTAATGGTATGATTATGGAATGTAACTTAAATGATACTGATTTTTTTTTTTTAATAAATTCACTTGGAATCATGGGCATTTATGCCAAAGGTTAGATAAGGTTTTATTTAAAGATTATTGGCTTAATTCTTTTAAATCTACTAATGTTGAGCATCTGAGCAGGACCATCTCTGATCATTTTCCCCTTCTTATTAACATTTAAACTAGAGCTAGGGTCTTCCTTGTCAATTTAGATTTCAAAACATGTGGTTACTTCATGATTCTTTTATGGATGTGATTAAGAATAATTGGCTTGCCCTTTTGTATCTGTTGACCTCATTATTCGAGGTCAATTTCCCCAGAATCAATATCTAGCTCCTAGGTTTCCGTAACCTAGCGTAGACGTCATCCAATAGGATTTCCCTTAGGTGGACGCCCACTAATGTAGCATCGACTCGAACCTATCACTCAACTCAAATCAGGCTCGATTTTTTATTCGTCGATGTCGATCGACTCAATCCAATTTATTTTTGATCAAATTGATACATTATTGGTCTCAAATCAACTCAATCAATTGAAATCAAAATAAATTCTATTAAATTTGATTTAGATATTCAAAATCCTCCTAAAAATTTATTTCAATCTCAGCCCGTTGGATCCTTCTCAAAATTAAGTTCTAATCTAAACTTTTGATTTTGGGAGAGAGAATAGTAGTGTTAAAGCTCATTGAACCGACCCCATCTCCCTCTACAATTCACAAACAGCCTCCCCCACACAACACGAACTCTCTCTCTCTCTCTCACTTCAGAAAACAAAACCCACGATCCCCCTCTTGTTCGCGAACGGTTCCCTCCCCCTCACTCCTGCAGTTCAAAACCGCCTCCCATCTCCTTCAGTTCACACGAAACCGATCTCCCTCTCCCTTCTCATTTGCATGAACCGCTCCTCCCTGGCTCATCGCCCCGTCATTTAACATAACCTCTCCATTTTTGGCGTGAAAAGCCTCCTATCTCTCAACAGTTCACAAAAAACCTCCACACTATCAGCTTCCTCTCTCTATTTTTTTGGAAAACCCACAGAGAGAACGGCCTCTCCAGTTTGCAAATCCGATTTCCTCTCCTCTCCAAGTCACATGAAATCTCCCTCACTCCAGTTACTCTCAGTCAGTAGTTTCAAAAATCCTGAAATCCTCTCCATTTCCTTCTCTGCTCGCAACGATCCCAGGCGATTTCTCTCTCTTCGCAAAAGCAGCCCCTCTCCACTGTAGTTCGCACATCTCTGAGATCGAACAACCTTCAAACTCCGGCTTTCTCTCTTATATTTTTGAAGAACACCACATCTCGTCGCCTCTTCTCCTACTCCAGGTCGCACGAAGTCCAGGAAGAACCGAACCACCCAGCTCCCTCACACTCTCTGATTTCGCGAACTGCTCCGACTCCCTCTAGAGTTCGCACGAGAAGCCCCAGCCCAAGATCACTCCCGTCATTCCTCCCAGTCTGTCTCCTACCACTTCGCAAGAAGGCCTCCAATCGGACACTTCTCGGTTGGCACAACCTAAGCGGAAATCCCAAGTATGTTGCCCTTCTCTCACGCAAACAGCCCAAAGCCGAACCTCAACCTAGCCCCATTCACAAGGATTGGCCGCATTTCCTTCTCATGGATCTCTGACGCGGATCAATAGCCCTAACCGAAGGATCTTTCTCTTTCTCTATCCTAGATAGTGCCGGCAACCTTCTTAACCTCAGGTAATCTCTTCTCCTTTCTCATCCTATGTAAGCTACATTCATACCCTCTCTTATTGTTTCTTGATGGAATGAAAAGAGAGAGGTGCCTTCATCATTTTGTTTAGAGAAAATCTGAAACAAATTTTAATTCCCTTCTCTCCTTTGAAAATTACAAAAATTAGTTGTAAAAGAAACTATGAAAGTTTGGTGGAATGTTTATAAACGCATGAGGTTTATCTTGATATGCAAGTGAAAATGTCTATTTATTTGGCTGCATCTCTCTTCTTTGTTATATTAATCACTTATCAATCTTTGTTGGCTTAATTATTGAAAATGGGTGAGTTGCATTCATAAAGAAGTGATGACTTTTTGAGATCTTTAGAAAGAATTAAGTTTGCATAAAAACTTCTTTCTCCTTCTAATTGCGTTTGGTATAAGTGTTAAGTTGGAAAAGTTTTATGCTGTGTTGTTCATGTTATCGGAATATTTTCTTGAAATGTGAAGAGTATAGATAGACATCAAAATCTTTCTCTTAAGGTGGTATTTTATTGTAAAAATGTTAATTTTAAACATCAAGTAGGTTGTCTGTTTTGAAATGTAGTTTTCTTTCTTAAATGTATGATTTTGGAAAGTAGAGAGCATGAATATTGAAAATGAAAAGTGTTTGTTTTAAAGGTTGATGTTTTTTGAAAGATAGAAAGTGATGTGTTTGTATGTTTAATAGTGAAAATGGGTGTATAGTTTAAGAAGTTAATTTTGTGATTTTAAAAGTAGAAAAGTGTGTGTTTTTGAAAAGTGTGTTTTTGGAAGGTATATGTGTGTTTGAGTAATGAGATATTTGAAAAATGTATGTTATAAAATGTTTGGATTTTGAAAGATTCAAATTCATTTGGGTCGAAAGTGGAATTTGTGGGTGATTTGAAAAGTGAAAACTTATGTTAAAAAGTGAAAGTAGTTTGTATTGGAGAGAGGTATATGGAAAAGTTAAGTGTGTGTCTTATGAAAAGTGATGATTTTGACATTATGAGGAAAAGTGTATGTTCTGAAAAGTATAAGAGTAATTCTGAAAGGTGGAATGTTTTGGGAAGTAAAATGTGTTGAAAGGTGCATCGAATATTGAAATGTTATGAAAAGAAAGCGTGGAGTGTGATTTTAGGAAGGATGAACTGTGCAAGTGTGAGATGAAAAGTGTTTGTTTTGTGAAATTAAGTGTTTTGGAATGATGGAAATTGTGTATGTGAAAAGTAAAGTGCGGGGTGTGTTAGGAAGTATACGAAGCATGTATTGAAGAAGAAAGTGTATGAGCTTGGAAGGTGAAATTTGTGTGTATTGAAAGGTGCATTGGATATAAAAATGTTTAAAAGTATTTTGATAAGGAAAAGTGTAGAGTATAATTTTGGAATAGGAGAAATGTGTAAATATGAGGGGTAAAGTGTTTGTTTTATGAAAATTGTGGAAGTTTGGAAAAGTGTAAGTAAACGTTGGGAAGATACAAAATATACTTCCAAAAGTAAGGGTTTCAGAAAGCAAGCAACAAACCGGTGCTCAAGCCCGAAGAAAGGTACGTCTTTA